>NC_051156.1:9111481-9326195 GCF_013339745.2 Dermacentor silvarum | reverse complement strand
GGATTAGGCGAACAGGAGTCAGGAAAGACCAGAAAGGTAAGAATAGAGAAGGTAAAATTGCTACATTAACATGCAGGGTGGTCGCAAGCACGAAAAATGGCTGGAAATTCAAACGCAAACTGATGCGAAGGTATTAGCGTGTACGCCTTGACCAAGACAACCATCTACGAGAATTGGAGAGCGCCTGTTATTGACAAACTTTGTATGGGAAGGGTGACAACAAATGACCGGGTCAAGGAAAGGCGGAGCGGTAGGCGTACTAATTAGGCGAGGTCTGAAGTGGCGAAGGGTAAACGAGACATGTAAACCTCATTAGGATTAGTGGTACATGGCAAGTAAAAGAAACGGTGGCTGGTAGTAGCTTCTCTATGGACCAGGTAGTGATAGCAGAGAAAAAATAAGGAATTGGTCGATTGCATAAAAGCATATTATGAGTCAGTAACTCGGCCAGGTGATTAGTGGGATATATGAACGCGCAAATGGACGATTTAGACGGATATACTGATTACAACACGGCTCCTCTAGTGCTGGATTTGTGGATGAACAGACCTTATAGTAGTTAACAGGGAGAATAATTGTCATGGACAGGTACGTGGCAATGCGGAAACAGGCAGTCATGTATCGACTACGCCTTAGTCTCAGAAATGGTCTACGAACCACTAGACCAAATGATAATAGACGAAAATGGAAAAAATTGCCTGGGAAGCGATCATAGATGTTTAGCATTAAAGTTTGGGTGAGATACCAGCTCAGAACATGAACCAATAGCCTCAGAATTTTTAAAAATGAATGACGAGCAAATAACAGAGATCGCAAACATAGAGAAGAAAATTGAGGCTTTTCCTACAGCAGTCTGGGAATATAAGGAACTGGTGGAGGTTATGCAGCATGAAATAAGGCGGACACGGCAAAACAATTGTTGGGTTGGAAAGAGGAAACCACGTAAGTGGTGGAACAAGGAAATTAAACAAGCTATAGAAGAGCGTAAAGAGGCATCTAGGGTTCATCGAGAAGCTAAAAAGTTGGGATTACAAGAAGAAGAGGTGCTCCTTGATGGAATACATACCGAGAAAAGAAAAGGGTTGCGAGTGAGCTCGTGCAAGAGAAAATTAAATGCGCAAGTGAACGTTGGGTGCATAACATTCACAAAAGAGACAAAGGCGCCCCAAAAAGATTCTGGAACCAATATAAAAGCACTCGGAGCTCCAACTAGAAACTCACAAACGGCTATAAAGGATGAAGACGGTAAAATCTATGAAGGCGACGATGCGCTGCGGTACATCACAGACGTTATCAGGCATAACTTCGGCACGAGAAAAAGCGTAGTTCAGACAACAGATCCAGTAACAACAGAGAGGCCTGAGAGATCAAAATTTAGCATAGAAAGCTTTATTGGAAAAAGGCAGCAGAAAATGTCCCTAATAACACGGCAGCAGGACGCGATGAAATCCCAATACAGCTAATCAAAAACCTCGGTCCAAAAAGCAAGGCACTGCTGACTAATGCCATATAGCAAGTGATTAGAACAAAGAATATTCCCGGTGGATGGCGTGAAAGCAAGATGAATCTCATCTACAAAGGCAAGGAGATAAGGATAAGACAAGCTCGTACAGGCCAGATACAGTAACGATGGTGATATATAGAATGACAATGCAAGCCATAAAATTAGAACTGTCGAAGTTGGTGGAGAAAAACGGTGTATTGGTGGAACTACAGAATGGGTTCAGGCCAGGCAGACGCTTAGAAGACAATATGTTTGTACTAACTCAGTGCATAGAGATTTCAGTAGCTCAGAAAAGACCTTTATGGATAGCATTTCTAGATATTAAAGGAGCTTATGACAACGTAGACAGGGAATTGTTGTGGGATATTCTTCAATACGAAGGCATAGATGACGATTTCGTGGAGCTGCTGAGGGAGATATATCGAGACAACCAAGTACAAGTGGCATGGAAAGGCCGAAAAGGAAATGAAATGGTGGGAATTGACCAAGGATTGAAGCAGGATGCCCTCTGTCACCATTGTTGTTCACGCTTTACGTCAAGGGCATAGAAAGACGACTGGAAAACAGCGAATTAGGTTTTGATTTATCCTACATGCGTAATGGACAAATGGTGCAACAGAAGGTCCCTGGATTGATGTACGCAGACGACATTGTGCTACTAGCGGACAATAAAAAAGATTTACAGATACTTGCGAATATCTGTGGGAACGCAGCGACAAATCTAGGCCTTAAGCTTAGCACAGATAAATCAGGGATTATGATCTTTAATGAACACACGAGTAACTTCGTGGTGTCAATTCAACAGCAATTAATACCCATAGTGAAGCAATATAAGTACCTCGGCGTACACATAAACGAAGGAAAGAATTACTCAAGCAACCACCAAGATAATCTGAAAATAAAGGGGAAAAGGAATGCAGCTTTAATGAAACACAGAGCACTGTGGGGCCACAATAAGTATGAGGTGGTGCGTGGAATCTGGAAAGGAGCAATGGTACCAGCGCTAACATTCGCAAATGCCATTATATGCTTAAATTGGATATATTGGCGGGTTTGGAAGTTAACCAAAGATCAGTAGGCCGGTTGGCTTTGGGAGCAAACGGTAATGCGACAAATGAGGCAGTGCATGGAGACATGGGTTGGGCCTCTTTTGAAGTCAGAGAAGCACAAAGCAAAATTAGTTTTGAAGAAAGGCTCAGGAACATGGATGAAAATAAATGGGCGGCTAAAGTGCACAAGTATCTCTACATGAAAAGCGTGGACACAGAATGGAAGAAGAGGTCAAGGAAGTTGGCAATCAAGTACAGGATAATCGAAACTGTAAATAGACAACCAGGGTCATCAGAAAGAAAGTGAGAGAAATAGAGACCGTGAATTGGATGCAAAGAATGGAAACGAAAAGGACAATGGAGATTTACAAGAATGAGAACAAAGAAATTTGAAGGGAAAATCTGTACGATAACACAAAGGGCAGTGCCTTGCTATTTGCCTGAGGACGAAAACATATCGGAACAAATATTCGGAACTAGATGAGACATGTGTATGCTGCAGTAAAGATCCAGAGACCACTCAGCACATCCTAATGGAATGCAACGGGATCCACCCAGCGAGAACCGTAGGTAACGTGCAACTCCCAGAAGCGCTTGGGTTTAAAGTGGAAGGAAACATAAACATATCAGCCGTAGAGATCAGCAAGAGACGATTAGAGTACTGGTGGAAAAAAAGCAGGGAAAAGATGGATACGACCTGATCTCTTAAAATCATAGGCAGCGGTACAAGGTAAATTTTTGAAAAAGAAAAATACTGAGAGGTATACAAAAATGCTAGATAAAGAACATGTGTAGTATACCTGATTAAATCAAGCAGGCTAGGTGACTATTTGTCGCCGCCCCGTTTCAAAGAGGATGCCAATAAATCATCATCATCTATTGTTCAATCTGGCCATAAAGAACTTGCCTGCCCAACTGGACGCCGTTCCGGGGGTGCTATCACGCACCCTACCCACTGAACACACAATTGTCTAGAAGCCGTTTTCAAGACGTCTTCACAAGATAAGCAAGACGTCTTGAAAACCATTTTAAACGTTTACAAGACATCTTGAAGGCGTTTTGGCAAGATATTAAATACTTCAAGACATCTTACGAAGATTTTGTCGGACGTCTTAAAACGTCTTGTAGCCGTCTCTAAGACCGTCTAATGCACCGCCAAATTTGGGATATCCGACGTTTTACAAGACGTCTTGTAGACGTCTCAAAGACGGCTAGAAGACGTCTTGCAAGACATCTTGGGAACGTTTGGAAACGGCTACAAAACATTCTGCTGGACATTTTGAGGATGTCTTAAAAACGTTTTTAAATGCTTCAAACATCTACTGGTCAACTAAAGCGTGGCATTTTCTAGTCGCTCCTATTTAGCTAATTAAGCCCTAAATATGGCTTTACAGTATTTACAGTACAAAATATAGCGACAGTGGAAATATCTTAGATCTAAAGTGGAGAGGATGTGAAATCTGAACACGACGTAGGTTATTTCAACACATTTGCAGATGGAATAATATCAAAGCCTCCAGCAACACTATTACAGAATTTTTCCTTGCATGGATGTTTGGCACGCACAAGAATTTAGATACACAAAACACCCCTCCATTATAGCATTAATTATAAAGGAATTGAGTGTCTCCCTCTTATCTGCTGCAGAGAGAAATCAATGAGGATGTTCGTATTCCTCGCAATATTGAAAAAGGATTGGCTTTACCGACAGCACTAATCTCTATCGCCCATTTCTTACAACCCACCATAGCAAGACTGAAATATTAGCAAAGCCACAAAAGCGATAAACACGTGTCAAAGCCCACGTACGCTTAACATAAAGCATCATTGTTCACACAAATGAAGCGCTAAAGTGGTCAAACGTTTCAAAGAATTTTTAATAAATCAGTAACACGCCACTACATAAGCAAAATGTTTCTAATGCACCTTCTAGAGTATTGCATTGTGGCTGGCTGTTATAACAAACTGGACACTTCACGATTCAGGGAACTGGCTTAGACATTTCCACAGGCTGATGCACCCGCAGAAAATTCAGCGTGTGCAATGATGCTTGACCTCAGATTTCGCACCTAAAATTAGAAGGTAAGACAAAAGATTAACAAATATGTTACAGTGAAACTACGTTATAACGAAACGGGATATAACAAATTATTGTATACAACAAAATGGCACTCCCACTGAAATCTCTGAAGATATCCATGTTTTTTATAACCTCGTTTCAACGAAGTAAACTTATCCTGCCAATAGATACACCAAACTTCAGTTTTTTCCGAAAAAAAGAAATGCCCGACCCTTGGAGGCTCGCTTCTGCTTTCCGCAGGGCAGAACACACATTCGTTGCCGATGTTTAAAACGTTTACGTATTTGCGTTGAATCCACCGTCGAACACTGGTCCTTGTCACCACTACGCGTAGTTGCACATAAGCAGACTCTAGATCGCCATCGCAATTCCTCTCACTGCGGCACCGCGCAGGCTATATAATTCGTGTAGCTATAGGCGTGGCCTCGGAGATTGCGCCGGTGCAATTTCAGAGGCCACGCCTCCCTGAGTGTACCACGTGCTGCTCGCACACGACGAACACTGTTGGTGTCGCAGCGTGCAACCTATTCAACAGCGTCGCCGTTTCGCCGGTTTCGCGATGCTAGAGACGACCCAACTAAAAGCAGTAACGAAATATCATCACATTGAAACAGAATGCAGCTATCGTAAAGGCAATCGTGTCAGATGCTAAGAAGTGGTGTGTTAAGGACGCCGAAGTTTCTTTTGCTGTTTTATTAGAAGTTCAGCGAGCACGTGGACATGTAGTGGTTCTGCTGCCCGAAAAACCATCTGCTTCTCTACAAGTTGAAATTTGTGCGCGACATTGCGTATATATTGCAGTGAACGGCAGTAATGAATCTAATGACGTAATTTTGGCTCCCGCTTCAACTTCGCTATAAAAAGATTTTATTGCATATGACCTGAAGAGTTCCCACTCATTTCTATCGCAGCCTTATTTGCAAACAGTATCGGTTAGAAATCCGACCTAGGTATCTTCCGTATGCAGATGCAATAATGCCAACGCTGCGATTCGGCCTTATCTGTAGCCTCGGTAGCAAGCCCCCGAGATACTACCGTGAAATCCCGATTCTTGGCAATAACGACAGCCTTGTCCAAGAAGGCCAGTGCCATTGTTGGAGGCTGCCACGTCCTCCGCAACTACGTCGCAAGCGACATTTTTCGTTTTCAAATCTCACACATGCTGCAAGCCCTTTTTCGAAATCGCATCTTTTGTTGATTTAAACGTAGTAGCAGTTTGCGCCGAAAAACAATTCTACACCGTGTCCTTCACATGTACCAGTTCATGATGCAACGTGCAGGCAGGAACATATGTGCGCCGCGCGTCATAGGTTTTCAGAACACGTGACAAGGCCTCCTTTTGGGGACATGTTGAATGGCAGCGTCGACTCCAGGACGCGCGGCCAAACGAGGTCACTGGTCAACTTGAACGATGTTCTACGCAACGACTGAAACACTACCGGGGTAACCGCACTCAGAATGTTCGCGACGTAATTTGAGCCAGGCGCGTCGCGCGGATATTTTTTTCGGGGGTGGCGGTGGGGGAGCTAAAGCACCGCGATCGTCCTGACTGCGGTGCTTCGTTCTATTAAGTTCCCAGGCGTCGGAGAAGCTTTGAGACGCGAATGCCCATAATAGCCGCACGTTCTAAGGATACGCGCATTTGTTAATAGGCGACGTGTCAGGCCCAAAACGGAGCAGGGCGCAGACCGTAAAAAAAGAAAAAAGACAAAATTTGGAGAGGGGGGGGGGGGGCGGAAGCCCGGTCACCCACACCCACCTGATACGCCACTGCGCTGAGCGTCCTGATTTAGAGCAAAGTTGCCGGGATCGCTGTTAAATTTTTGCTTTATTCCTGGCGACCAGATTTCTGACAATGACTTGCACATATTACGTCCGACTGAGCATAACCGGAAATGTTCATTCGTTCGACGAAATATCGTTGAGGCCTGCCACATTGCCGGTCACACGCGCCCTCGAGCTCGCACGACCCTCGCCTATGTCCCTTGAGTAAGCAAGGCCATCGCAAGTGTTCTGAAATCCTATGAAGTCAATGTCCCACGTTTAGGCCCACTAGTTGCAGCATGAACAGGCAGATGTGACGATTCAGAAGATATGTTCCAAGCATTGTATACAGAACAGCCAGCGCGAATCGCGACTATCTTTACATCAGCGAAAGCAGTCATTCTGAAAGCGCTTGAAGCATGAAATCTATGTCAAAGATATCAATCAGAAATGAATCAGAAGTGAAGAAACAATGTCGTTTCCATTGAACTTGCGGAGCACGTGGCAGGCTGAATATGCCACCGTCGAGACAAGGCTTCTATCAAGGAAACTGGGTTTGAAGGGAGTTTCTGGAATCCCTTGCTATCCAGACTACAAAAAACTACAGAAAAAACGCTGTATCGCAACGATGGCAATATCCCGCCTGCACACGCAGAATGCCGTCGTTTCGAGCAGTTCGTGTTGTGAACAAGGCTTCCATGCGTCCAATTCTTATTACCACTTTTTGATCGGCGTCCTGTTTTTTTTCTTCTTGTAACATGAACTCCAGAACCAAGAGAAAGCATAAGCCAGATGCAGCACTGAATTTGAATTTATTATCCTAGCTGTTGCGAAGTATGGAAGTCAATGTGAGCAGAAAAACTGAAGACGGCAAAATTCTACGTATTAATCATTCTTGTGGTTTAAATTAGGACAGATAGATTTGTCAAGAACCAAGTGAAGCAGCATAAAAAAATTAGGTCCAAACTATCAGTTAATAAGGACACAAAAAGACATATGCCGCACATACAGGTCACACTTAGAATTTATTTATTCAAAGGCGCAAACGATAGGACATTACATCCGTGTGTTATTCTGAAGGCCAACATCTTGTTCTGTCATTACTGAGGCCTCAATGACGTATTCACCTTCTTCTGTCATCCTCGCCTCAGTGGTAAGCTCAACCTACTCAGCGGTTGGTTCAGCTTTCGGGTAACAGCATACTCAATTAAAATGACAATTACATGACAAGCGCCATGGGCTAGTCATAACACTACTTCAAACCATTACATTATTAAGCACCTGGAATTGCATGTCAGGCGAATAGCCAGGCTAACATCTCCAGCATCTCATTAAAAAATGTTTCTCTCTATGTGACACAGAAAGCAGCTTAATAACGTAATGGTTTGAAGCATGTGATATGACTGGACCATTGCGCTCGCCCAAGTGTTATCTGCCACATGCAATGTCTTTTTTTTTTTAATTTGGTTCAGTCTAAAAAAAAACCTTGTAGAATAAGAACATACGGTATGCTCTCATTCTACATGGTCCTTTTTATTTTACTGAACTAAATTTTAAGAACATGTGGCAGACAGCACACTTGTGCTGTTCAAATTGTTCTAAATTACTCGATGAGGTGGCCTATTACTTCTACGAAAAATCAAAACGTTTAATTGAACAATTGACAGTTACATTAATTACCTTTTTATTAATTACCTCACTGCACATATTTTAATTGTAGCTAGTGATTACGCCAGGCATATCGACTTGGAACAAATTCTGAGAATGGCAGCGATTTCGAGATATGCGGTATCAAACTTGCAGTAAAAAAGCAGTTCTCGAACTTAATTTTTAAGAAAACACTGTTTCATACATTGAAGCACACACTAACTGGAACGCCAATGCATTTCGGTGGACACATTCAAAATTACATCGAAACTAGCATAGTCCTCAAATCTCGGTCTAAGTCAATATTTGCATTGCATACCCACTAGCTACAATTCGCAGATTTAAAATATGTGCTGCAAAGTAGTTCGTTTATTAGCGCAATTAAGTAAATTATTCGGAAAGCATATTGGCTTCCCGTAACGTAATGGCCGCCTTATCGAGTAGATTTGATCAAGGTTTATAATTGTGCTATCTGCCACAGGCAATTTTTAAAAAATTGGTGCAGCTAAAAAAAGACACCACGTATATGAACACATAATCCGCTCTGGAACAATAATGCGGTCTGACTTGTAGACTATATTTCCGCATGTCTATGGCACAAGAGGAATAATAAATGGCCTTTTTAGCGTTGCAAATAATTAGTCTTGCGATAACAAAGGCCCATCGTTATTAAAATTAAATTATGGGGTTTTACGTGCCAAAACCAGTTCTGATTATGAGGCACGCCGTAGTGGGGGACTCCGGAAATTTGGACCACCTGGGTTCTTTAACGTGCACCTAAATCTAAGTACACGGGTGTTTTCGCGTTTCGCCCCCATCGAAATGCGGCCGTAGTGGCCGGGATTCGATCCCGCGACCTCGTGCTCAGCAGCCCAACACCATAGCCACTGAGCAACCACGGCGGGTCCCATCGTTATGTGGATCACAGGAAACCACTCTCTCATGCATCGTTCTGTTTACCAGCGCTTCAGCTTGCTGATAGAACGCTGCAAGTGTCTGATTTTGCTCAACGCTTGACGCTACACGCGAGTAGGTGCACATACCTCAATTTATTTAATTATCCAGGTACCTCACGGGTTCCCACTGGAACATTAAATGAACAAGCATTTACCATATGCCGCTGTACTATTGCCGCTACCGCATCCACCAGTTACCGGTTGGTTTGCTTGCATTGCCTAAAAAGCACGCCACGCGTACAACTGGCGCAGCTTAGCGAGCATGCGCCAACTATACTTGTGCCTGAGAACGGCATAAAGCGATATATAGCGCTATGCTAAACGTTCGTAACAACACTAACATTTCAATTTCCCTTCCCTTCCAGAGAAGTGCGTTGGAGGAAATCGCTACCAGCGATTCCATAAAGCTCTGATAAAATAACGATTAAACAAGAAAGAAAGCAACTGAATATTCACAACAGCGTGAACCACCGCGGTGGCTTAGTTGGCTAAGCCGTTTTGCGCTGCCGAGCGAGCAGGAGATCATTTCGATGGAGGCGAAATGCAAAAACGCCCTTGTGCTTGCGTTGTATTGCACGTTAAGGAACCCCAAGGGGTCAAAATTAATCCGGAGCCCTCCACTACGGCGTGCCTTATAATCAGAAGTGGTTTTGGCTCGTAAAACCCCCGAAAGAAGAACACAACAGCGTGGAAACGCGTAGATGGCCTGGCGATATTTCTTTAACCAGAGAAGCAAACAAGACAACAAAATATGGGGCGTGCTGAAGGGGCGCAAATCCCGTCTGCGGCGGCCGCATTAGAATGGGGGGAAATGCAAAAATGTCCGTGTGCTGTGCATTGGGTGCACGCTAGAGAGCCACAGGTGGTCAACATTCATCCGAAGTCCCCTACTAAGGCGTACTTCAACATCATATCGCGCTTTCGGCACGTAGAGCACCAGATTTTCATTAATCTTAATTACGAGTTCACCTAACGTTTCGTTTTCAGCCCGCGAGATTTAGCATATTCAGATTATGACTTGCGGTAGGAACGCCGACGCGAATTAATTTAAGCCATGCACAATTTATGGGTTAAATCGATAGCGCGAAAGAAATTATGCGCAAAGCGGCGTGTTCCCGAGTCTGCATCCGTGAGCAGGCACCCACAAAGATCGCAATATTTGAGAAATGCCTACCAGCAAACAATAGATTCGAAGCGTGGGTGAGTGTAGCTGGACCGAATGCGCAGTACAGTTACATCACCGTCACTAAACGCAAATGAAAAGAATAAAACAGGTGGGTCACACGCAACCAGTAGAATGCGAGTTGAAACATAACACGTTGCAAGCAAGCGCAGTAACACACAGCAGCAAGCGCGCGATTTTACGCGAGAAGAATGGGGATCAAGATTGGCGGGAATATTTTTCAACGGCGCCACCGCGCCAGCCAGGAATTGAATAGCAATAAACATGCCAAACAAATAATGTGGGCTGCGCAAGTTTGCCTGATCGCGTTCGTGATCGCCAACCATATTAATGCGGGAATGGTGGGCCACTGGAAGAGCAAGCAGCGTAGTTCTGTATCGCCAAACGAGCGACACTAGTTGAAGCCCTAAAGTTTCGGCATGCGTAGAGCAGCAGCTGTGATAAGCCTGTCATGAGTAATTAACATTCCTTAACGTTCAACAATATGGAGTTTATACGCGCCAAAACCACGATCTGAATTATGAGGCACGCCAAAGTGAGGGAACATGATACTTAGTAGCGCAAAACTCGGAATAAAAGACAACTGTGAAAGACGAGAGGAAAGGAAAGACGAGCGCTACACCAACTCGCCCAAGAAGAAGTTATTTAGAAGTTATTTCAAAGTGAGGGATTCCGGAATAATTTGGACCACCTGGGATTCCTTAGCGTGCACCTAAATCTAAGTACACGGGTGTTTTAGCACTTCACCGCCACAGGGACACTAACTGTCCCGAACGCATTCCGCGGACCATGGATGACCGCAATATAATTAGGAATTAAATTTCTCAGTGCAGCGCGATATCTCGCACGTTGTCAGGATCATCGAGAAAAACACGAAAACGTGTCATGAAATAGTTATTCACAATGTGGAAAAGGCAAGCATTATTTTATCTGTGACAAACATGTATCAACGTTTAATTTAAGACGGCGGCAAGCTCACAGTATACCTTTCGAGCGCGTCGCGCAAACGTGACATGCCCATACAAAGGGCATTTGGGGGTAACAATTGTCAGAAAAAAGGCACTTTCGTGCGGTACTCACTATTTTTTTGTCCGTATCGACGAGGCAGGATCCGCTTTCCGAGTCAAAAAGGCGACGCCGCGTACTCCGAGGGTCAGCAAGGGTTCTTGGTTAACGCATCGAAGACACAAAATGGAGAACACGCTCGGCTAGTTTTCAAAGTCGAAAGCAAAGGCGCGAACCGACTTGCCCGAACAACGGGCGCCGCTTCCCGCCGTTACGGTGTCTAGAAGGGTGAAGTGAGAGCAACGGCGGCGGTTGCACGCAATCATGACAGCAGCGGCGGCGCTGCAGTCGACAGCAAGATCGCTCCCCGGGTGCGGAAGCACGGCGGTTGGTGCCGCGGGTTTCGAAGCGGGCGTTTCTGATCGCAATTAGCGGTCGCATATTTGACATAACTAGCGTTAAGCTAATGCATATCGTGCCTTGTTAGTAGAGGAGACAATAAATCAATAGCAGCTATCCTCTGATGAGCCGTTAAGTGTTAAAATGAATTCGATTCGGGCACGTCATGGCCGGCACAAATATTTTTCGCTCGTCTCGGTCGCACGCGTTCTACGTGCTTTCCCGAATCGTCGGGAGTGAAAAAAAAGTTGTCGCAGTTTCACCTGAGAGGCGAAGCATCAATTGCGATAGCAAATTTGCAGAGAGCTATACGTAGTAATGATATTAACTTTATCAGCTGTATAAACTTGGACATGCAGCAGCACCGGCAACACGCAGAACTGTTGTCGACGCCGTCGGCGTTTTGCCCGCGTTCGCTCAAAATGCGTGCGGCGTTGGTGACTGTTGCCGGAGCCTCTGGTATAAATAGTAGTAGTGATTTTATTGAAGAAGAAAGTGACGCTTATTTCTGCTGCCCAATAGGGAGCACGGCGCAGCGTCAGGGGAAGGGGAAAAAGGAGATAAAGATGTTGAAAGGAAGGGAAGAGAAGAAGAAGAAGCAGCAAGAGTCTCATCCGATCATGGAGGAGGCTGGTGATGGAGGCGATGGCCTGCTAGGGACGAGCGCTTAGCGATGGGCGGAGATTCCGTTCAGTTCCACGAACTCCAAAAGGCTGTGGAGAGCTCGGAGGTGGGGAGGCGACGGGAACAGGAGGTCGCTGGCTGTCGCAGCAGGTAGACCCTGTTGTCCGTAGGCAGTGATGACCCTTGAGCGGTCCTGTGCCAGCGCTGGGCATGCACAGAGAAGGTGCTCGAGGGTCTCGGGGTCGCCACAACGTTCGCAGGCCGGTGATGTGGAGCGTCCCTTGGCGTGCAGCCGCGCCGCCGTCCAGACACAGCCCGTGCGCAGTCGAAGCAACGTTGCGCGTTCCCTCCTGGTAAGGCCACACTCTGGAAGTGGCCTGGGACCGTTGCCATTTGCCACTCTGGCATCCGGGTGGACGATTGTGAGCAGTTTTTTCAGGCGCTGCCTTGAAAAATCTGAGGAAGCGACTGCTCGTGTGAGCGGCACTTCAGGATGGTGGGCGGTTTTGGCGAGGGTATCCGCTGCCTCATTACCGGCTATTCCAACATGGGAAGGCAGCCAATGAAATGAGATGGTGACCCCCGCGGCAGCCAATGCCGAGAACTTCGAGCTGAGCAGGGCCCCCGTAAGCCCTGATCGGCGGTGGTTGATTAGGCTCTGGAGCGCTGGCTTCGAGTCGCAGAGCACTGCCACCGGTTGCCCAGGAGGGTCCTCAGCCAGGACATCGGCGGCTAGGTGGAGCCCCGCTAGTTCTGCCGCGGTGGAGCTCGCGGCAAAGGGGATCCGACATTGTCTATGGACCGCCCTAGCCGGGATGGTGCAGGCTGCAGCGGCCGATTTCGTTCGCCAGGACTGATCCATCTGTGTAGACCAGCAGACTTCCTTCCAGATCCTCGTGGAGTTTACAGGCAGCAGCCTGTTGCAGTGCTGCTGCTGGTGTCTGTCGTTTATGCGCTCCACTGAGCGAGAGGTGGACGTCCGCTGGTCGATGGTGTGGTGGAGGCAGCACGATTGTCACAGGAGGGTCCGTGATCATCTGCTCGTACAGCTGGCACAGACCTCCCATCCGTGAGGACGGCTGGCTGTGGAGTCTAGCCAGCAGGTCTCCGCCATCCGGAGCACGATGAAGGCGGTCAATGTGCCCCAGGGCGCGTTCAAGCATCCTCAGCGAGAGTGGCCATTCACCAGCCTCTGCCAGCGTTGCAGCGACCGGTGAATACTTTGGGAGCCCTAGGATACTCCTAATAGCACCTCTGTGCAGACCCTCCAGCTGCTCTCTCCTGGCCCGAGTGAGGTTGACCAATGGAAGGGCATACAAGAGCACGGACGTTGCTGCGGCCTGGTTCAGCCGCAGCGCCCACTTTGTGTTGCAGCCACGGCCATGTTGCTGCAGCTTGCTGACAGCTCCCTGCACGCGGCGCACCTTGGTAGTGGCGGCTTTGGCTGCAGGAATCCACGTGAGCCGGTGGTCAATGGCGAGCCCCAGGTAAGTGACCATTTGCTGCCAAGGTAGGGCACGGCCAGCAATCTTCAGCTGCTTTGTGTAGCGTCGAGCTGAGGCCAGTGGATGAATCAGCATGGCCTCGGTCTTGGCTGTGGAGACGGTGAGGCCTATGCTACCAAGGAATGCGGTCACCGCATCTAGTGCCCGTTGTAGCGAGCACCGAATGGATGGCATGAACTTCCTTGGCCCCCGGGTCCAGAGTGCCATGTCGTCGGCATAAATGGAGCAGCGAACAGGGAACCGTGGGTCCGCCGGGAGAGATACGGGTAGGCCCGCGAGAGCCATGTTGAACAGGAAAGGGCTGAGCACCGATCCCTGTGGGACGCCAGTCGTGATATCCTTGGGCTCGCTGAGTTCCTGTCCAACGCGCACCCGGAAGGTTCTGCCGGTCAGGAATGCGGAAATGAAGCGTCTGAGGCAGCCGCTCAGGCCGAGGCGGTCTAGGCAGGCCTCGATGACCGCGTGTGGAAGTCCGTCAAAGGCACTGTTGACGTCCAGAAGCACCAACATTGCCACGTCCCCCGTGGCTTTGGCATCCTCCAGGGTGGCCACCACATCGGAGATAGAGTCTGCCGTGCAGCGTTGACACCTGAAGCCTGACTGCTGCTCCGGGAAGTACTGGAGTTGGGCAGCAATCCACTCTAGGCGTGCCAGTGCCATCCCTTTCCATCGCCTTGCAGGCGGCTGAAGTGAGGGACACCGGCCTATATGAGGATAGGGCTATGACAGGCTTCCGGGATTTCAAGATTGGTGTCACCACTGCAACCAGCCAGCTCTCCGGGAGGACACCAGTGTCCCAGATGGTGTTGAAACACTCGAGGAGCCGCTCCTTCTCGGCATCAGCCAAGTTGCGCAGCATTTGGAATGTGATTCTGTCAGCTCCCGGAGCACTGCGTCGCCTGGTCTGATCGAGTGCCGCCTTCAACTCGTACACGCGGATTGGTTCGCTGCACAGTGCCTGTATTTGTGCAGCCACCCAGTCCGCATGATGGCAGGAGGATGGGACTGACAGGGCGGCTGCCTCTGGAGGTGGTGCCTGCAGGGCTGGGGGTCTGGCCGCGAACTGGTCCGCGAGAAGCTCGGCCAGGTTACCCGCGCTGATGCCCATGTGGACCGCTACGGACAATACCTGGCGATGTGCACGGGGCGCCAACAGGAGTGACGTCAGGAGGCGCCAGGCTTGTGGTCCATTGGGAGAGCGGTTGATGGAACAGCAAACGCCCTGCCAGCTCTGATTTCGGCGTCGCCGAGCATGACGCCTGCAGACGGCGTCTACACGGCGGAACGCTGTCCAGTGTTCCGGTCGAGAGGTGCGCAGTGCTATGCGCTCTGCGCGGCGCCTCGCGGCTCGCAGTTTTAGGTGCTGGATGTCCGGGACTGGCTGGCCCACCTGAGCCGTGGAACGGATGGTGGCCGCTTTTGCACTGTCTGCTACCAGCTGGAGAAAGGTCCCCGAGGCAGCATCTTTTTGGCAGTGCTTGCGAAAGGCCCTCCAGTCGACAGTGAGGCACTCCCTACTCCTAGCGGTCTTGCCTCTGAACGGGTTGAGCAGGAGAGGAAAATGGTCCGACCCCCAGCTGTCCGGAAGTGGTGCCCACGTGTATTTACAGCCCTCCGTTGCCAGGCTGACATCGATGGCGGATAGGACCACCTGCGCCGCGCGCCGGATGAATGTGGGTGCTCCGGTGTTGAGAATTGACAGGCCTAGTTGGTTCACGACGTCCCACAGTCCTTGACCTCGTGGGCAGCAACGGCGGCTTCCCCAGGCGGTGTGGTGGGCATTGACATCCCCGCAGAGGAGGAAGTCTTTCCCGAGGCGTTGGGCCAATGTCAGGAGGCTGGCTGGGTTCCATGGCCGGCTTGGCCGGACATAGATGCTGGCCACGGTAGTGTCGGAGTCACCCAGTCGTACCCGAACAGCACAGCATTCAACAGCACCGCTCAGCAGGTCTGCCACGTGGACTTCCGCCTGTGACAATTCTCGCCGCACGTAGATCGCACAGCGTGGTGATCCCTGCTGGTGGCCCTCATCAAGGCAAGGGGCAGACTGGCAGGACTCTCGATTGCAAGAAGTGAGGCTGCTGTAGCCCACGTATCCAGGAAGGCGCAGGTTGGCTGCAGCAGCGTAGACCTCCTGCAGAGCAAGCACATCGTACTCGTTCCGCAATAGGTGCATGGAGAGGTCTGCCTGCCGCCGCCGCAACGAGTTTGCGTTCCACTGGAGCACGCTCGGGCGGCGGCGGCAATGTCCTGCTGCAGGCGGGAGGGGACTAGCCATGTTGACTACTGGGTGAGGGCGCGCCACCTGCCTTGAGGCAGATAGAACGCAGCTGTTGGTTCTCTGGAGGCAGCAGGTCGGCGATCGCCCTGAGGAGGAGTCGCAGGTTCTTGTTCTCCTCATCGCTGGTTGACTTAGGAGCCTCCTTCGGGGACGGCCCTAGCTTGATGCTGCCCCGCTTCTTTGCGCCTGCCTGTTGTACATGTTGCTGCAAGTGGGGTTGGGGGTGGTTGATAGAGGTCGTGGCCTCCTTGTCAGGAGCACCGAGTGCTGCAGCGTAGGTTTTGCTTCCTGTCGGTGTAACACGTGGCGGTCCAGAAGCAGCTGCTACTGAGCTGGTGGGGGTAGCCCGTAGGACCGCCTGGGCCTAGCGATGCGACAGGTGTGTGGGAGCTGACGCCTTTATCGTGGCCAGGCGCCGTTCTCTCTGCCATAGCTGGCAGTTAGGCGAGTCAGCTGGATGTGGTCCCCCACAATGCAGGCATCCGACCCTACTCGAACAGCACGATTCCGTCTGGTGTGAGCCACCGCACCGCAGGCACCGTACCGGTCTCTGGCAGGTTGCTGTGGCGTGCCCGTAGCACCCGCAACGTAGGCACTGCAGAGGGCGAGGCCGGGAGGGTCGCACCTCGAAGGGCATGCTGAAGAGGTAGATCCTTGGGGGGGGGGGGGGGTAAGGGGCAGCAAAACGCAGCACCAGGGTGGTGCCCTGTCGCTTAGCCGCGACCACCCGTACCTTCGACGATACGGCAGCCAGCAGGTCCTCATCGGCGTAGTTGCCATGTACGCCTTGCACCACGCCACTGCTCTGGGTGCGGTCGGTTGGAAGGCGCGCGGTCACGGGCATCCCGGCGATCTCTGACGTGGACAGCAGGTGCTCCGTCCATTCCGGTGATGCCGCGTCCGCAGCCACAATGTTCTTCTTCGTGTTCACGCGAACCTCCTTACTCCAGGCAGCGCGGAGAGCGCCTGCGCGATGGCGAGGCGGGAGGTACGGGGAAAGGCGGCGCCGTTGTGTGCCGGACGAAACAGCACTGTGCGGGATGTCAGTGGCGAGGTGGGCACAGAAGTTCTGGGAACCCCGGCAGTAGCAACGGGATCCACGCCAAGAGGTGCAATAGGCGCAGGTGAACTACAGGGAGCCGTAGGTCGTGCGGCAGGAGCGACGGCAGGCTCGGTCCCGGGAGAAGGGATGTTCCCGGCTAGGCCCGGTGGTAACGCAGAACGCTGGCGGCGTTTCTGCGCCTTTGACAGAACCTGTTGAAACTCGCCTTCGGTGGTAATGCCACTAGCCAGGGTGAGGTGGCGATCGTCTTCACCTGTGACATGTGGCGGCAATTTAGTCGTCGATGCAATGTGTGGCGCAGTCCCGACTGCTTGCACCTTGCGCGAGGCACCCTCATCATCACTACCGAGCTCGCTGGGACGCGAACGCTTACGTGTAATAGTGGTGTCCATATCTTCGAGGTTTGCGTCTATCGGCAGTGGGACGTACTGCGGTTCGACGAGAGACGCACCCGGCAACCCAGTAACAGCGACGAAATCCCCTTCAAGCAGTACATCCGAAGAGCTCGTGGGGGTTGTCGAAGGCGCAACGGCTGTATCGAGTGTGCCGGCCGATAGTGTCTGCCGAGCCACCGCAGTGGCCAGGGAGGCAGAAGCGGTGGTAGCGGAGCAGGAGGATTCCGAAGTAGGCAGGTTCCCGGCGATCTCGTGCAGCTGCTCGGCCGGATCGTTCGTCAAAAGAGGCGGCGTCGCGAACATCCCCGTTTCGGAGGTGGTCGTTGAGGAGGCAGTAGATGTCGGCCGTCCGCTGATGGCCCGGCACAGGCGTTGCGTCTGCTCGTGTTGCAACCGCACTGCCTCAGCGCTGGTGATGAGCTGCCACAGAGATCGTGGGCAGGCGACGCTCACCGCGCGTTTGCGCGACGAGCCGCGTACGAGGGAACGCCGCGGGTGGTCGGTCGGCTGCGCCGGTGACGCTGGGGGCGCCCCTGCCATCCCAGCCGCGAAAACGGCTGCGTCAGACAAGCGCAGAAATGGCAAGGACCAAGTCCAGCTCGTGGATAGCAAAAGGCGAAGAGGAAATCTGCGGAGACGACGTCGTTGACCGGGCGAGCAGGCAGCGAGGACGACGGTCAGGCGAACGGGCTCGGCGAAGTCCACTCACAGTTGCAAGAACGCACCAGTACGTAGTAGAAAGGGGGGAGCGTTGCATGAGACGCCACAGCGTCTCCCGCAGACGCCAAAGCTCCGAAAGACACGTCCGATCTCCTCGAACGCTCGAGCGAAACTCCGGTATAAATAGGCACTTGGTGCCGCAGCTAAACGTCGCCTACCTTCCCTCCCCCTCCCCCCCTCCCCCACAGCCTCTCGCGCGTCGGAAGAAGGCGCGTTTGCTCTACATATATGGTGATTGCAAAGGAGGAAAGACGCCTACTTCTGCAGCCCTTAAGGGAGCATGGCGCAGAACGCGCGTTTGTTCTCCGCCGTGCGTTCACTCCCCGTGAAAGCGCGCGCCCCTCGCGCCCTTTCACTCGCACATACAGCGTTCGGCGCGCGGCGACGATTTCATCTCCATTGACGTCATACGGAACCTCACGGCGACGGCGACGCCTAGGTTCTGAGGGTAAGGGAAAGGTTGGCGCTATCTTCTGCAGCCCCTTGAGGGAGCACGGCTCAGCGCCGGTATAAATAGCACTTGGTGCCGCAGCTAAACGTCGCCTACCTTCCCTCCCCCTCCCCCCCCTCCCCCACAAGCCTCTCGCGCGTCGGAAGAAGGCGCGTTTGCTCTACATATATGGTGATTGCAAAGGAGGAAAGACGCCTACTCTGCAGCCCTTAAGGGAGCATGGCGCAGAACGCGCGTTTGTTCTCCGCCGTGCGTTCACTCCCCGTGAAAGCGCGCGCCCCTCGCGCCCTTTCACTCGCACATACAGCGTTCTGCGCGCGGCGACGATTTCTTCTCCAAATGACGTCATACGGAACCTCACGGCGACGGCGACGGCGACGGCGACGCCGACGGCAGAAATCTGCTTTTGAGTGTCCATATAATTGCTATCGCAATAAAAAGCTGCACCGATTTCTAGGCTCGCAGTGAAGAGCTCCTTAGGTTATATTATTGCGACGCATTGGATCCTGTTCGTCAAATGGGTAATACCAATATATGATGCTTTAGAAATAATTCCACATAGGAGTTAAGTAAACAACCTTAATTTAGTCGCCAATGCGATGAACTAGAACGGTGGGGACCATGAAGAATAATACCCAAAAGGATGACAGACAGCACTTGATTATATGATCCAATATACAGGGCGTCCCAACTATAGGCACCGGGCGGCCGTTGTAAGGCGCCACCGGCGCGCCGGCGATATGCTGGCGAACAGCGCCGCGAACGGCACCTAACAAAGCACTGGCATGTGAAGCAGACGACGGGACGAAGGCGCTCGGTGCTTGCAGTGATTTGGCACTGCGGGTTATAAGGGCTGACGCGCCGGAAAACGCATTTACGCGTGTCTTCTTTTGAGAAAGGTCGTCACTTGTGCGAGGCAGATCACATTCGTGGCATCAAGTAGTATATAAAGCAGAAAACGAGCGCATATTGCGATGCAAATGCATACGCGAACGGAGCTCACCGCGGCAAGCTAAGACGTGGAACTCCAGCAGTTATGTTCCAGATGTTATTTTGCTGCGCGCGTTAACATTCACGCGTATTTAATCATGTAAATAGGCGAAGAACACAACAATTATGGACAGAAAAAAAGGAGACATACGTCTTCCTTATTCTGTTTCTTGAGCTGCTTCGCCGATCGCACATGTGTCAGTCGTTCTCTGTCCGTTGTAGCTCTTTTATCTTTGCAATGCTTCCCCATTCTTAATTGCTTCTAAACTAGCCCAATCTTCAGTCACGGCCCATTTTATGTAGCTTAGCGCGACGGGAGCCGTCGGTGGCGGCGAGTGTGAACCCGCCACTGAGTTGGCGTTCGCCATCGATGCACAGCACAGTCATTTGCCGGACTCAACCAGAGTTGGGAATAGCTAGGAAGGAAAATGTACATTAAAAGGAAGACTGATACACTGATAAGACGGCAAAATGACTACAAATCTGAGTGTTCGCCTTCGGTGCCCAAGCTGCGGAGCCATTACACTGTGGAGGCGAAGACACGCAAGTGGGACACGAAGCTCTTGCGTATGAACGGCTCTCTTATTAACGTTAGAATTAGACCATAGCAAATCAGCGTCGGAAATGTACAGTGCCCAGCGATTGAAGCGCTGGCAGCACGCGGTTGCCGCCGTTTTTTTTTTTTCTTTTCAAACCACAGGTGAGCGCCGTGGGACCAAATGCAGTCATAATGCGTTACGAAGGTTTTCGCTTTCCCTCTACACCACAATGCACCAGTTCGGTGTCCCCAGCGCTTACAGTCAGTGCAAAAAGCGCTGGCGACCATGCGATTCGAGTATCGCGTTTCAATTGCTGAGCACTGAACGCGCTGTTGCCTACAGACCGCACATATACAGACTTTCCGCCTGAAAAACGCGATGCCGCGATGAACAACGATTGAATTGAATGGCGTAACCAGCTTCAGTCATGTTTCAGTAACTGTTGGTGCGCCCAAAAACGCAACATGTTTGATCAGACTTGTTTCAACGCAGCGCCTGCTGCGCGCGGCCCGGCCGCCACATGCCATTACTTTCACGGCGCAGCCGCATGAAGGCGCCACCGGTCCAAATTCATCCCGCGCCCGGTGCCTATAGTCGGGTACAACTTCAGAAGACAGGAGGAGGCCCCGCCCAGTTGACCGAAGCGCAGCAGCCAATTCCTCCGCGACTAAAGAAATAGTCCCGCTCAAAAAATTGTGACTGCTTCTAAAACGCGTATTTGTCGCTATAATTAAGATTTGTATATCTTGACGAGTGGTTTGGTAAAACTATCATGATGGAAATGCTACCGTACATGCCGGATCGCGAGAGAAAAATAACTCCGTGCCTTCTACAACGCTGTGCGTCGTCTGCAACGGAGCAAGATCGACGGCACCGGGAGTAGCAGTCGCTGGCTTAATAGCATAAAATTCATATATACTTTTTGTGTGTTTGCGCAACCTTATTTTATTGCGATAGCAACTATATGGACACTTCTACCGGATTTCTGCCGTCGCCGTCGTCGTCGCCATCGCCGTCGCCGTGAGGTTCCCTATAGATAAAATCTTCGCCGCGCGCCGTATGCCCGAGCGGAAGCGTGCGGGGACGCGCGCTATCACGGAGAGCGAACGCACTCAATCACCCACGCGCAAGCAAGGAAGCGGTAAGCCAGCGCCGGAGGGAGCGCGGGGGGGGGGGGGGGGGGGGGGGGGGCGCACTTCTACGCTGCCAACAACCGCGCTCGTCGCTCGTCCGCACCGTCTCTTATCTCCACACGGCTCTGACATTTATGCGCCGTGGATTCGCCGCTCCGTTTCCGTTGAAGCGATAGACCGCACGTACCTTCGCCCGCTGCTGCGGCGTATATATCCGCTTGCTGCCAGCGTTTTGACAGTCGTTGTCTGCAGTCATTCAGTGTGTTCTATTCATGTTTGTTTGTGCGCGCTCACACCACGCTTGTTCATTCAGTTAGTAATAGTCGGGCCACATTTTTCAACGCACGCTACACATGCAATGCGGCCCGGATCGGCAGTGCAGAGCTACAGGTGTGTCCCTTCGCACGCGCTGCCCACGGGAAGCGCTTCTCATCAACACCACCGTTTCACACGCGCCTCCTCGTGGTCATCGAGTCTCTCTTCATGTCGGTCTACTTACGCCGCAGCACACCTGCTTACTTAATAAGCTCAAGTTTCCTACAATTCATATTGCTACCAAAGCCGCTCACCTTCGTATGACATTGCTGTGTTGCTATCGCATTCATTGCTTCGCCCTTAGGTCGAAACTGTGACACTTTTTAATGTGTTGGGCTTATTTTTAATTAATATATTTTTTTCTTTTTTTTCGCGGTTGCGAACCTGCGATCTCGTAAGTTCGGGCACGATCGCGCACGGCATTCCGTGCCAGTTTTCGGCCATGGAGCCCAGCGAGATGACATCGGAACGCAATCCTTTGTTACCGAACGAGCCTTGTGTCGCCTCGATGACCACACCACCAAGGAGCCTCGGCAAGAACAAGAGCGGCCATATCCTGAACAATGATTCACGCAACATGATCTTCCACTGCTACACGTTTTGGCGTAACAGGCAGCCTGAACGCAGCGTGGAGGACACGAGCAAGTTTGTCGCCGACATGCCCGGTGTCAGCGAAAGGACTGTGTTCAGGGTGAGGGAGGAAGTTAAAGCTTCGCATTTTTCGGGTGGCAAACTGGCGACGCCCTCGCGAAAACGCCCACGCGATGCGGAGAAGAGAAGACGCAGCGCGAAGTTTGACAGCTTCACGTTGTGCGCGCTGAGGTCATGTGTGCACGATTTCTTTCGCCGCAACGAAATACCGACCGTCGAGAAGATAACTACCGAGTTCTCGGAGCGTATGGAACTCCCATCACTAAGGCGGTGTACTGTGCGTCGCCTGCTTGCCGAGATCGGCTTCAAGCACGAAAAGAGAAGCCATAACTCGCTGCTTATCGACTGGGATGACATCACCGATTGGCGGAATCGCTACCTCCGTGACGTGGAGCGCTACCGGGCGGAAGGCCGAAAGATCTTCTACCTGGACGAGACATGGGTGACGGCGGGACACACTCGGTCGATCGTGTGGACAGACACCGTGGTGCAGAAGCGCAGACGCCTGTTCGCTCGAGCAAATGGCCTGACGACGGGTCTAAAACAACCTTCTGGGAAAGGTCAGCGCCTGATCGTGACGCACATCGGCAGCGAGGATGGTTTCGTCGACGGCTGCTTGGATGTATTCAGAGGCCAAAAGACAGGCGACTACCACGAAGAAATGGACGGCAATCGCCTTGAGGGCTGGTTCAAGGACTTTCTGCAGAAGTTGCCAGCTGGTAGCGTCATTGTTTTAGACAATGCACCTTACCATAGCCGGCGAGAAGAGAAATTGCCGACGATGGCCTGGAAGAAGGAAAAGATACAGGAGTGGCTCACAAGCAAGAACATCAACTACGGTGAAAGGATGATAAAGAAGCAGCTGCTTGAGCTGGTGGCACCTGTAAAGTCACGCTTTCTGAGCTACATCGTAGACAACATCGTAAGGGCCGGTTGCATTGTACTCGGGCTCCCGCCGTACCACTGCGAATTTAATCCCATTGAGCTTGTGTGGGCCAAAGTCAAAAATGGCATCACTGCGGACAACAGAGACTTAAAGCTGTCCACGGTCGACGTCATCTTGAGCGAGAAAATCAAGCAGGTAACGGTGGAAGATTGGAGGAAGAGCATTCAGCATGTGATGGACTTGGAGGCAAAGTTCAGACTTTACATGTCTGGCAGTGAGCACATTCAACCCATCATCATCCAGCTGGGTGAAGATGACACTCAAGAAAGCGACTCCGACTGCGAGCTGTCTGGCATTGAGCCACTCGACGAAGCATAAAGGCTTCTTATTAACAAAAAAAAACAGCCCTTATTAGGGCTACTAAATTTTTGATGGTGGGTTCGCAACAACCAACCATCCATTCCGTGACCTCTCAAATAAGTAAGCAGTTCCATTTATGGCATATTCCTTATAATAGAAGCTCAATTCTGATAAGCAACGTCCTGTGCTCATTTAAGCAACATTGTGCTCGATTTAAGAAGTGGCATAGAAACACATTTAAATGCTGGCATATCTGAATTGAAACACTATTGTTAACCATGATTATCGTTGGCGGGCTCAAAAGCTCATTCGGGCAGCCACCGTCGAGTTTGACGCACCCAATAGTGAAATAGCAGCAGTCAGTTTATGGTTCTGTTAGCAGTCTGCACTGGAAATCGCAGTCAGGTCATAGCGAGTGGTGGTGAAATAGCAGCAGACAACACGAAACTGACAGCCACTGTCAGCAGCTTGAATGCCAAAGCACATTCATGTGGATGCACTGTTTATTTTGTTATCTGCCTCACACAAGTAATGCGAATAAGAGAACAAATATAAGACATCATTAGCTTAGTGAGGCCCAGAATGCTCATTCAGGCAGCCACCGTTGAGTTTGACGCGCCCCATAGTGAAATAGCAGAAGTCAGAGCACGTTTTAGCAGTCTGCACTTGAAATCGCAGTCATGTCATAGCGAGTGGTGGTGAAATAGCAGAAGACAACACGAAACTGACAGCCACAGTCAGCAGCTTGAATGCCAAAGCACATTCATGTGGTTGCATTGTTTATTTTCTTATCTGGCTCACACAAGTAATGCAATTGAGAGAACAAATATAAGACATCATTAGCTTAGTGAGGCCCAAAATGCTCATTCAGGCAGCCACTGTCGAGTTTGACGCGCCCCATAGTGAAATAGCAGTAGTCGGAGCACGCTTTATGACTCCGTTAGAAGTCTGCACTGAAAATTGATGTGTTGTCATAGCCAATTTTCAATTTATTAATCTGACTCGACCAAGTAATGCGAATGCAAGCAGAATTATTAACGTGATTAACTTTGCTAGCATTTTTTTTTCATATTTACGTACAGGAAAAATGCTCAGTAATGTTGAACGTGTTTTAGTGAGTCACTTTGTTCATTACAAGCCGTAGGCAAATGGACGGACAGATTCAGACAGTGATATTGGGGAAGTAATAAATGGTGAAAGTTGCAAAAGCACCTCAAAGCACTGCTTTGCAGGACTTCATTCACTATAAAACTGCATTTGTAATGATGAAAGCGTCAAGACAGGAAATGATACCACACTGCACAATGTTATATATGTGTACGACCACATGTGACGGGCAGCAAAACCATCTGTTTATTAAGACTGAATGCAACAACATAGCAAGGTGCTGTTTCACAATATGGCACCTTTTCATGCGCACTTCTGGCAAGCTACCGTATGCACTGATGCATAAACACATTAACAGGGGTAAGAGACGAAGTAACTGTGCAAGGCATGTGATGCTTTTAACATTTTGTATATGTCAATGTTTCTGTTGTAACAGCTGATAGAACTTTCTTTGGTGCAAGTTGGTTAATCACGTTGCGGCAACAGCACAAGAAGCAAGGTCAGAATAGTAGGAGAAAACAAAGCAAGGTGGCAGACTGAGGAGGCAAGGTAGACAAGAGAGAATAGCTTTAATGACATCGAAGAGGCCAGCCCTGCTTTTCACAGGACTTGGTGCTTTGAATGAGACGAGTTAATGGAATTGCAAAAAAAGTCCTGGCTGCAGCATGCTTACAAGAACAAATGCAAAAATAAAGGGATAGAAATAGGAATAAATACATACACGCACGGAAGAACTCACATATTCACACACATGAACACAAACGCGAAAACTAAGATTTAAAATACAAAAAAGGGCAAAATAACAAATATACACAAACACACAAGAAAACACGCACACACATTTAACGCAGACGCGAGTAGAACTATTAGGAGTCCGTTCACAAGCAGCTGTGCCTACTTGGTCGTACTTTTTTTTAATGCACACATTGGCTCTGTTGCCTTCACTGTCATAGGAATTTTTTAGTAGCGACATATCACGACAAAGCGCAAAGCTGTGTTTTGGGTAAGCAAGTCGAGCGCTGACAGCACAGCTTATGCGCGATTGTATCACAGCAGGTTTTCTACAGTTGGCGCGTGCAGTGAGCGAAGAGTTCTAAGCCACACAGAGACGCGAATACATGCCAAGCTCCCTTGCAACGGCACCAGTGTATCAGTCATAATTTTATATTAGCATTCAGGCTGACATTAAGGAAACAAACACTGCTTCCAAACGCCTGACCGTTAACAATCCAATGACATTCGCTCAAGCAGCGCATGTTAGTCACTGATTGTTAGCATTGGTGGAAAGCAATCAATCGACGGTGCTACACAACACTCGAACGACGCTGCTAGACGCTCGGCTATCTTATCACACTGCTGCCAACGATCGGTCGTTTGCATGCTGAGCTGGCAGCAACGAATCTTTGCGTTGGAGGTTACTTTCCCAAATCTTTTCTGTTGAGAAACTTGCAGGTTGGTTTCATCCGCGCACGCTTGTCTCATTTATCCTGATAATGGTTTTGCTCCATCACTTCACCACGTCCGACGAGAAACGCAGGGGCACAGTACACAAACACACCCGCCGCTCACAGTAGGTACCAGACTTTGGCGAACTCTCCTCGTCGTAACTTCACTTAGGAGCAAAACAAAATACCACGGAACAAACACGCACGATGTTTGTTTGCAGCGGTATGTCGCCGCGGGATCCTGTTTCCACACGAAGCGCAGCGTCACCGATGTTCGCTGCAATCTTTCTTCGCCGGCTCACGGCTCAGAACAAACACACGCGGCACAAATTGTGCATCGTAAGCTCACAATAATATTTCCGGCATGACAGACCACCACAAACAATTCGAATTCACTCTGACGAAGGGAGACGCACAGAGCTGATGCGACTCGGCCCAGTTCGAAGCGAGGGCGGCCATGTTAGGCATGTTCTCTGTCGGCCGGGACACCGGTCGTCCGGCTCATGACGTCACGAAGTGCGCGCCTCTTGGTGCCCACTGATGTGCATCCGCCTTTGAGGGGCAAATGCCGCTGTCTTCTAAAGTTGTATCCGACTGTATGATGCAACAAGATTTAAAAATATGGAAATGCCCCGCAGCTGTACTATAGTGCCTAGAATATACTTGCGTATATTCTAGGCACTATAGCTGTACAGAACCAAGGCAATGTTGTTTGCCGTCGCTTGTAGATACACAGATTATTTTTGCATTCCCCCTAATTACATAATTAGTCTTCATTAATTAATCAACTTCTCAAATATTATAATTAGATGAAAAGTGTCAATGTGAAAATTGTAGAGCAACTTGAAAAACTACCGATACAGCTTTCTGTAGCTCAATACGTGCTACATAAAAGTGTTTTTCCAAGCGTGAAAGAAGCCCGCGAACACACCCAAAATTGCCGCGCGACTCCATGGCCGCTCGAGGCACTTTGCGTGTATTCGCTGGCTTCTTTCACACTCAGAAAACCACTTTTATGTAGCACATATTGAGCAAAAGAAAGTTGTATCGGTAGTTTATTAAGTTCTTCTACAACTTTCACATTGACCCTTTTTATCTAATTGCAATATTCGAGAAGTTGATTAGTTAAGACTAATTAAGTAATTAAGTGGTATGCAAAAAATAATCGGAGTATCTACATGCGACGGCAAACAACATTGCCTTGGTTATGTCCAGCTACGGGGCATTAGGATATTTTTAAATCTTGTTGCATGATAGTTGGGACACCCTGTAGATGATTCAACTGGGGTTCGAAGTGCAGCTCGCATATCTTCCAAGTCCTGTCTAAGGCCTTATATGCATGGTGCCCGAGCCGCTGCCACGCTTTAAGTGCCTCATCGTCATCAGGCACCGAGAAAAGGGATGTTTTTTTTTTCTTCTGCTTTTCTAGCAGAAACAGCCTGTTGTGCAGCCCGGCGCAAAACAGTGCGTCTCTCGTTTCATGCGACTTGCCATGGCTTCTTACGGCATGGCAACGTGTAATGCTATTGTCACAACAAGGCGGCCCAGCTGCACAGCGTGAATGCAAACAGAAATGAGTCGTGGAGCTAAAAGAACCGAACAGAACCATGCAAACCGAGCGCACTCGCTAGCTCCGGCAGCAGCCAAACTACAGCGGAGGCATATTAGTGTCGACGCGCGCGCCACCACTCGGCATCATGAATCACTGCAACACACGCCGCGCTCTCCGACGGCTACGTTGCTTCCACCTCCCCCCTCTAGCCACCGTACCGCCGTGAAAGATGTGAAACGGAAAAGATTGAAAGGGCAGGTCGCGAGAGAGAACGACAAAGGGAGGTTGAGCTCACGCGACCAAACCAACGCCCTCGCTCATGGCTTTCGTCACTTGATAGTTGGAGCCGCCGAGAGAGAGTAGTTGTGAAGAGGAAGAGGCGCTATGCAGCCAGGGCCGCCGGGCATGGGGAGAGGTAGAAAATTTCAATCTCATCCTCCTTTCGTTAGCGCGGAGTAGCGCGGGGAAACTCCGGAAACGCGCTCAGCGCCCGCACTGAAATGCGCAATGCTTGCAGCGTTAGCTCCGGATACTTAGGAATGGTGAAATCGACATTCTCGGCAATCGCTACACCGATTTCGATGACGTTTCCTGCTTTTAAAATAAAATGTAAAATCAAGTATGGGCTGGAAGCAGATGTTGATTGAATGTCGGCCACTGTCTTTCGAAAGAGTCTCGAAAATTGGAAAGTATCAAGTATACAACTCTGCGACATAGCAATAATAAACGATATCGCAATTTTGTAATGTGCACCTAATAACACGTCCAAAGCAGACAAAATAGATGCAGCATACGCGGCTCTGAAAGATACCGCTAATTATCGAATGTACTTTTTTTATGCAAAGCCCTTGTACACGTTGTGATAAGCAAGCGTGGACTGCAAACTTATTTCTAAAGCAAGCTTGCCCGCTTTAAGCACTCCGATCTTGGTAGACGCTTGCATAATACCCCCGCCATGCATCGGCTGTATATGGCTGCACTGATCATGAGCTGCGGACCAACCGTGCTCGGTCCTGGTAATTGCAATATCATCTGTAGTTACCAATTGGTTAACTTAGCGCTTCTATGTATGTGACAAATATTCCAAGTAAATTGTGGGTTCTTGGTGTCTCACAGGAGACCAACCACCGCGGGTTCGAGCTTAGCGAGCCACCGGGCCGCGTCAGCCGTCGCCTCCAGCACCGCTCGCGCGCGAGCTCAGAGGCCGCAAGGGGCTACCGAGCGACGCACGCAAAAACACAGTAAAGCCCTGAGTTGACGGAAACCGTTTACTGAAACCGTCGGCACCAGCACTGCACAAACGCCCGCATGGAGGGGAGCCAAAGGGGTCCCGCACCAGGGCGAAAATACAATAACAGGCGCCTATAGCACGTCGCGGCGAGAGCACAGGCTCAAGCTGGGACACGCCGCTAGGAAAAGTCCCGGCGGCTATGCTACTTGCTCTGGCGATAACCAATGGGTCAACTCGCGAGAGCACGGGCAATCTCCTTCGGCTTAGGCTTTCGGCAAGTGCGGCTCGGCGAGGTACGACCTCGCGCGAGCACTAATGGCACCGCTCGTCGGCTTAGCGTCGGGAAAGGATCAGCACAAAGTACGCGCTCCCCGCACGGGCAAAGGCACCGTGCGCGAGCTCCAGTCCTAGTCACAAAGGTGTCGGCGGACGAGAGGAAAGCATGAACGTACCGTGCGCTGGTCCCGGAGAGAAGTCTACGCTTCCCCGCTAGCGGCCGACAACCGGCCGCGTAGTGACGTCAGCGCTCCGCCCCCACCGCCAACTGCCTAGGGTGCCTCGATGCCCAGCGCCGCCGTCCAGGGTGGAGACAACCCCGCTGGCGCCGCCATATTGTGTCACACGAGCTGAGACTCAGCTACGCTTGCGTTCATAAAGTGTTACTCGTGGCGCGCTTCCAAGTGCTTTGCCTTGATGAGGATTTTTTTATCGGTGTCCCATCTGCATATCTTTATAACCAATAGCCGTTAACTCGTCGAAGGTCGAAGACGTAAATGTATGGCGCCGGGAACATGCCCCAAGTTGTCTAATTCAATCACATTTAATATGCCGTGTGTATGTTTAAAATACGCACTATTTTTTTTTTTTTTGCGCTTCGATGCTTGGTATATAAGGTTTGCGACCCCCTGTGTGTGGAAGTTTTTTCTTTTTCGCTGTTGTATTTTGGTTTACACGTCACGCCTCCTTTACCGTAGCCAGCCACTCGCGCACGGCGGTTAGTTTCCCTTGCGTTGCGCGTGCTCTTCGCGTTCGTTGCAATTATTTGACGATATCTACGCGCAATTTTTGCTTTTTTTGCCCACAAAACTGTGTGCTGACAGGATTAAGCTGGTGTAAAAATAACTGCGATGTGAAAATAAGGTTTAGTTAGTGCTGTAGAGAAAAATGTAACGTAACTTGTCTGTGTCAATCTTGCGTAGTACACACAAGAAATCAAACGACGCACAAAATACATTTACTTAGAATGTCTAGTACAATCAATCATGAAAGAGATATGTACATGAAAAATTATATGTACTGTGTGGCGCCTGAAGGTTATGTTGAAAGACGAGATAACAAAATTAATTCGCAAGGTAGGCTCGACACACAATTCGGGATAGAGAGAGTTTTTTTTTATTTATTCATTACATGAGGGGGGGGGGGGGGGGTTCAAATGAGTACATCAACCTTATTACACACAATATAAATCGAAAGCAAGAATGCAAACAAGAAAACGCAACCGCGGGTAATATTATTCAAGATATCCAGCCAGAATACATACATCAGCTACCATCGAATACGTCGCATCAGCCAAACACATCGATGGCGAGTACAGAACATTTCATAAGTAACCATTAGAACACTGATAACCACATTGAAAAAATAAACAACACTGCATACATATCACGTACAAAAACAGTAAATGAAACTAAGACAGTCAAATACAGATTAGCAATGTTTTTCACTTCGAAAATATAGTCCATGATGATGTAGGGCTGTTGACTTTAACAGACGGCGCCCATCCTGTCGATTTCCCTCGTACTGGTCCTCTTCAAAGTGTTTCTAAGTACAGGTATAACAACAAAAGTGATTATTGATATGAAAAGTTGCCTTGTAAATACAGAGAACCCATTACAGTGCTTAAAAATAAATTTTAGCAGAAGCAATGCTGTATTACCTCGCTTCACACGTTTCGAAGAAATGCACAGGCTACAACAGACACCATGCCAGAAAGCGCCGAAACATTTTGGTTCCATGATGCCCCTTAACTCTACTACACCTGGGCATACCGTGCACAGGCATTTAAAGACCGTCGCAGTACCCACTACGATCGGGAATGAGCACGAATGACCATCGGCTTACGATCACCAGGCTACAAATATGTACAAGTCTAAAAAATCAGCTATGTAACGTAACACCCTGAGGTCCGCAAGATGTCTCCTGAGAAATCAGAGAAAATCACAATGTTTCGCTTACCACGTACAAAACAGCCGCTCTCCCCAGACGAAGCACTGCGTTCTTTAGTCCCAAATAACCAGTACCGAAAAAAGAAAAAAAAAAAGAAACAAGAGACACACACGATGTGTGCTTCCCGTGAAAAAGGAAAATAGGTGGCTTACGTGACGATTCGTAGCTAATGTAAGACTATTTCTGCGGCTAAGCATCTTCGTCAGTTCTTAAAATAAGGGTACAGACTGCGCCCATCAAAACGAAAAAAGCCTATGCGACGCGCGCTCGCAAACCATACGCTACTCAGACAGCATCGGTGCAGTGCTTACTTAGTTCGTGAGCGAACGTAGGTACGTGAGCGAGGATCAGAGAATACTTCCTTATTAAATGAAAAACACGGTGCGGTAGTCTAAACATTCTTGACACTTACCTCGCAAATGCAGGAGTTATCCGTTGCCTTCCAGTGATCGCGCTTTACTTGGGCTTCCTATCTCTTCCGTCGCTCTGGGTCCCGGGGGAAGCGAAAACAACGCAGTCCTTTACGCGTCGATCCGGCGCACTTGGGAACACAACAGCCCGTCATGTCGACACGATGCACTTGATAGCTTGTCAGTCATGCGGCTGAACACTGTCTAGCAAGTAGAAGCGTCCGCGAAGCATCCGCGCGCACTGTGCCTCGAAAACTCAGCACCGGCACCAAGCAATCGCAACGGCTCGCTGTGACACAATATGGCGTCGCAGCGAGAAAGCGGCGGCTCGGGGGCGGTCAAAGGTTGGCACCACCCTGAACGGCGGCGCTGGCATCGAGGCACCCTACAACTGCCACGTGCGCAGCGCCACCGCGGGAACCGGTTAGGCGGCGCGGGCGGAGAAGGAGGCCAGCGGGGAACGATGGCGAGGGATGGCAGAGCAGGCGAAGCGCGCGCAATCATGGCGGCGCAACCCTCAATCCCCACATCCTCCTCTCCTTAAATGCCCCCCTACCAGCCTGGCGAAACAGCTAGTAGGGGCTTATGCATCAAAGACAATTGAGTCTTTCATGCACAAGCTAAATGCTAACCTCAGCCCAGCAAGTACTCTTAACACACTGCGTTCCGACATATAAAACAAAACACTTTCATGCACTATAAAAAAATAATTATATACAAGGATCGTGGGAAAATAAAAAATTAAACTGCTACGCTGTATAATAAAAAAAAAATTGCCGCGAGAGGGGGGAGAAATATTAACAAAAAGTCGGCCGCTGGCGCGGGACAGTGTCCAAGGTGCGAAGGGGAAACGGCGCGTAAAGTTCTGTGGCTAGGGGCGGTGGCCGAAGACGTAGGAGTCTCGAGGGCAGTCTCGATTGCAGGAACGGGCTCACCGTTGGTAGATCGGAGTTGCTTTCGTGGTGGTGGCGGTCCCGAACTCCAGCCGGATGGGGCAGGACACTGCCGGGTCAGCTGGCCACGCCGCCGGAGCCAAGATGAAAGGGGCAGCCACAACCGTGGCTGCAAGGCGTTTGCACAGCGGCGGCGACCGCAGAGAGCCGGGCTCTCGGTCTGTCGTCAGAGGGTCAGTGACCCCGTCCTCCTTCAGTGACCACGAAGATCCGATGCTGCAGTTGGTGCGACTTCTGGTTGCTTCGACGAGCAACAGGCACCACGCGCGCACGCGCACACACACACGCACGCACACACACTCCTTGCGGCTTTCTCCAAGCTGCGCAACACTCCCTAACACCGCTATGCTCATCGCCGTACACAACGCGCCGCGCCATAGAAGGCGCAAAGCGTCCTTCGTCCCCCTCACACCGACGAGTCAATGGGACCATTGTCCACCACCGCGCCTGACGACCGCGCAAATCAACAACCCCCTTCTCGGCAAAGAGGAAGAAAAAAAAGGAAAAAGAAAAGAACAAGAAAAACGAAACTCTTCACCGTCTACGTACAAGAAAAAAAAACACGTAATGAATTAAACTACACAAGGCTTTACACGCGAAAATTAAACACACTTTCAAAAAAAAAATACACTCAGCGTGCGTACTTAAAAAAAATGGGGGGAAAATGCACACTGTTAAAACACTACATAAACACACTTGTAATACGCTGGGCTGGGACTAGCTTCTTTTCGTGCACTGGCCGCAAAGAAGCTAGCCCACTGAGGCTACGCATTTTACTGAGGGCCTTCGGTTGCGGAAAAGTCCGTCGTCCGGCGCGAAATCACACAGGTGACCGCTTCCTCAGATTGTACCGGTGCGTGGTCCGAATGCGGTCCGTTGCTCCGGGTGTGCCCCGTTGCTTGCGCGCAATGCCACTGGGCACTGGCGCGAGCTCGTCGGACCGTGACGCAAAGGCCTTCAGGTCGGCGATATGGGCACGGCTGAGTTTTCCCGAAGAGGGATCCTTCAGCAAGTACGCGAGTGGAGACCAAACTTTCTCTACTCGGTACGGACCAAGCCACTTAGGAGCGAGCGAGGCTGAGAACCCCTTGGTCGCATCGCTAAGAGCGTGGTTGCGCTTCAGGACGAGATCACCTACCTTAAATGAAAGATGACGATGCTTCCGGTCGTATTGAGCCTTCTGCTGGGCCCTGGCCGACGCCAAACTCTGCCTTGCTCTACAGAGAGCCCGACACAGCCTGTCCCGAAGTGCTGAAGCGTAAGCAGAACAGTCTGCCGGCGCTTCCTCGTCCCCGAGCTGGCATTGCATGACACTGGTCACCGGATTAGCCAACTCCCTTCCAAAATTGAGAAAGGCGGGAGAGAAACCAGTTGAGCGATTCTCGGAGGTTCGGACTGCGAACGCGAGCTCACTCAAGTGGTCTGCCCAATCCTTTTGACGTTCGGCAAAGGCCGCTAACATTGGTTTAAGAGTTCTATTGAGTCTCTCCGTCAAATTGGACTGGGGATGGTAGGGCGAAGTGGTGCAGTGATTAATTCCCAGGGAACGGCACGTAGCACCAAACACCCGAGCGGTGAAATAGGACGCGTTGTCCGTAATCAGTCTTTTCGGAAAGCCGAACCGACAAAACACTTCCTGTAACCTTTGCAGCACCGCTCGCGCTGTCACTTTACGAAGCGGAAACAGTTCCACCCATTTAGAAAAATGATCAACGACTACCATCAGGTGTGTGAACCCCTGCTTACTCCTGGGGAAAGGCCCCATAAGATCGCAGGTGGCCACTTGCCACGGACGCTCACTGTCGATTGGTTTCATCAGCCCGGGCGGCTTGCCACCCCTTGATTTCACCATTTGACAGACATGGCAGGAACGGCAATAGCGAAAAATGTCACGCTTTATGCCAGGCCAGGTCACAGTTTGGCTTAGTTTCGCAAAAACTTTAGAGCCACTCAAATGACCGGCCAAGGGTTCGTCATGAGAACATCGCAACAGTGCGCTTCTCAGACTTTTGGGGATAACCACCTTAAACGGGTCCACAGCGTCATCATCGGTGGCTATGTATTTCAGCAGGAGCCCATCATGATCCAGCAAATATAAATCCGCGGGGGACTCAGCGACACACGCTGTTTCCGGCCCCCCTGCGCCCGCCGCAATACCAGCAGCGTCTCGGCGCTCCGTCTCCCTGAGACCGTCGCTCACTCCGCGACAAAACGGATCACTTTGCAGGGCCTTCGGTAGCTCTTGCCTGCTGAAAGCGATTCCAATTCTCCCAAAGGGGAGGTTGGTCTCGTCCCCACTCAGGTCTGCAGCCATCGGCGTCATGGGTTCGCTTTCGAGAAGCTCCCCCGCACGCACGCTTTCCGGCGCGCTGCTTGCCTGGAGCGCGGAGAAACAGGTTTGCCCGCTTGCGGACTCGCCTCTCTCTCCGATCGTTTCGACCCCGACGCTATCTGGCGCTAAGGCACCGGCAGCGGCTGTTGCACCTGGAGAAAAGCTCTGGGTGGACAATGGGGCACGAGATAGCGCGTCAGCTACCACGTTGGCACTTAGATGTAGTGCCTCTTCGTGCCGTGTCGCTCTATCCCACTGGGGATTGTGAGTCGACAAGCGCATGGCGCAGGGGCTTGCCCCCGAATTCTGCGCGCGACACGGTTGGTGCCGTGCCTTTCGATCCCAAAGGGGACCATGAGCGGGCGAGCGCGAAGCTCGGGGGCTTGCCCCCGAACTCGGCGCGCGACACGACTCCGACGCCTCACCTGCACAGGCAAAATCGGACGCCGGCGGGCTGATGAACGGCTTTAGCAACGTGAACTGACCGTCCCGATAGCCGCCATTCGCAATGTCCACAACGATCCCAGTTTTAAGGAGAAAGTCCCGGCCGAGAATCACAGGAACACTGAGCCCTGGGAGATGAACGAAACGCGTGCGTCTCATTCGCTCGCCCCACCTGATAGTCAGCCTTGCGGCGCCAGCCGAATGGGCCACGCCTTTCGCAAGATTGAATGTCGTTCGGCAGTCCCGCAAGCGCACTGCGTGCTTTTGCAAGTGGGACAAAACCTGCTCGCCGAACAACGAAGCGCTTGCGCCCGTGTCCAGCAGCGCCGAAAATTCGCGGCCGGCAATGGTCACCGGAATAAACGGCGCGTGCGCACCAGCAACACAACCTGCTCGGTACGCCGAGGGAACAAGCAAAGGTTCGGTCACTCGTGCCTTCACGAGCGACCTGCTATCCCGTTTCCCGACCTCACAGGAGACCGGGGCGCGGTGCAATCCCTTGCAATGTGCCCTCGTTGTTGGCAGCGAAAACAGCGTACTCCGTCGCGGTATCTTTCCCGAGGCGGAGCAGCCTCAGCTCCCTGCCGGAGTCGGCTCGCCGCTTGGCCAATGGGCCGATAACGAGCGTTTCCCTCCGCGATGCGCTGGGTCGAAAAGCGTCCCTGCGCATGCGTTTCGGTCGGTGGCTCAGCACAGCTCCCGTGCGTGTAGGGGTCGAGAGCGCGCGCGCTCAGCTCCCAAACACACCCGCTTGCAGCCGCAAAGGCAGCTTGGCCGGGTTGTTGCCGTTGGGGAAAGGGCTCAGGCCCTCTCCACGCGCAGCTCGGCTCAAGGGCCTCGCTGGCGGGCGGCGGTGGGCGATAGGCGCGCGCGGCGATAATGTCACCTTGAATGCGCTTTGCCTCGGCGGCTAATTCCTCCAGATTTCGGAAGCGGCCGCCGCGCAGGTACGCCGAAAAGGTCGGATGTGCCTGCCTGATCACCCGTTCGACGCGTTCCTCGTTCGAGGCATTGGGCTCGGCGACTAAGAAAAGGTCTTGCATCGCCCGTACGTACTCCTGAAGCGACTCATCAGGAGCCTGTGTACGTAGCCCAAACTCTCGCCGCATCCTACTCTCGTAGTCAGCGGGTAGGAATTCACGCAGTAATGCCGCGCGGAACTCCTCGAGGGTTGTTGCACGGTGTCCGGAAAGCCTGTACCACCTAGCCGCCGAGTCAGTGAGTGCAACAGGGACGACGCGTCCGAGTACATCCTGATCGTTCAAACCCAGAGCTCTCTGGTAGCGTGCGAGGGAGTAACAGTAGTCCCTGGCACTGAGCAGGTCACCGTATCCGCTGTAGGTCGGGACTGCCAACCGTACAGCGGGGTGAGCGCATTTCGGAACAGCCGACAGCGTTTTAACTGCCCCAGGAGCGCCTGGATCATTTCGGCGGCGTTATGCAACAGCGTCTGTGCGCCTGCTCCAAGGGAGCCGTTGGCGCGTTAGCGGCGCTATCGAGCAAGGACGAACTGACGTCCAGCTCGATCAGTGGCGCGGTTGTCACAGGGATACCGGCCGGCGCGCCGCCGTCCCCAGAGCAAAAAGGGCTCCTAGCGGGGTGCACCTGCTGTCGTTGATAGCTGCCACTTGAGGCAGCTATACGGGAATTGCTTAGGCCGCTTGCAGCCAGCGTTGACAAAACAGGCGCGTGCTCGATCGGTGTGCCACTGGGCGCCACCGAGTGTACTCCAAAGGGAGACGTATGAGCGGAATTCGTGGTCGCCGTGATTGAAGGTTCCCCACAGGGGGCCGCGGCATACCACTGGTTTTGGCTGTTCAATTGAGAAGCAGCCAACGGGCAAAAGTCGGAGAGGGCTAAGGCCCCGTTTCCGCGCTGCGCTCCGTTACTCCCGAAGGAGTCAATGATCGGGAGCGCTGCGACATCGCACTGCTTGGCATTCCAAAGGGAGCCGTGGCAGACGAATGTGCCCGTGTGCACTGTTCGGAGAGGGCTCTGGCCCCGTTTTCAAACAACGCTACTGCTCCAAAGGGAGCTGGTACGTAGCGCCTCGTGTTGCCGTCCCCACAGGGGGTCGTTACAAGCGAGGGTGCAGGCGTGCGCTGCTCAAGGGGGGCCCTGGCCCCGTTCTCGAGCAACGCGGCGTCTGCTAGCACTAACAAAGGACAAAGGTCACTACGCCTAGCAGACATAACGCGGCGATTCCAATTCGCTAAGGCGTATTGACTCGGCTAAGCACAGACAAAGGCTTAATGAGCCTTTGAATCCGCGTTGGGCGCCAGTGTGGGTTCTTGGTGTCTCACAGGAGACCAACCACCGCGGGTTCGAGCTTAGCGAGCCACCGGGCCGCGTCAGCCGTCGCCTCCAGCACCGCTCGCGCGCGAGCTCAGAGGCCGCAAGGGGCTACCGAGCGACGCACGCAAAAACACAGTAAAGCCCTGAGTTGACGGAAACCGTTTACTGAAACCGTCGGCACCAGCACTGCACAAACGCCCGCATGGAGGGGAGCCAAGGGGTCCCGCACCAGGGCGAAAATACAATAACAGGCGCCTATAGCACGTCGCGGCGAGAGCACAGGCTCAAGCTGGGACACGCCGCTAGGAAAAGTCCCGGCGGCTATGCTACTTGCTCTGGCGATAACCAATGGGTCAACTCGCGAGAGCACGGGCAATCTCCTTCGGCTTAGGCTTTCGGCAAGTGCGGCTCGGCGAGGTACGACCTCGCGCGAGCACTAATGGCACCGCTCGTCGGCTTAGCGTCGGGAAAGGATCAGCACAAAGTACGCGCTCCCCGCACGGGCAAAGGCACCGTGCGCGAGCTCCAGTCCTAGTCACAAAGGTGTCGGCGGACGAGAGGGAAAGCATGAACGTACCGTGCGCTGGTCCGGAGAGAAGTCTCGCTTCCCCGCTAGCGGCCGACAACCGGCCGCGTAGTGACGTCAGCGCTCCGCCCCCACCGCCAACCGCCTATAGTCGGGTACAACTTTAGAAGACAGGAGGAGGCCCCGCCCAGTTGACCGAAGCGCAGCAGCCAATTCCTCCGCGACTAAAGAAATAGTCCCCACTCAAAAAAATGTGACTGCTTCTAAAACACGTATTTGTCGGTATAAATAAGATTTGTGTTATCTTGACGAGTGGTTGGTAAAACTCTCATGATGGAAATGCTACCGCACTTGCCGGATCGCGAGAGGAAAAATAACTCCGTGCCTTCTACAACGCTGTGCGTCGTCTGCTACAGAGCAAGATCGACGGCACCGGGCGTAGCAGTCGCTGGCTTAATTGCATAAGATTCATATATACTTTTTGTGTGTTTGCACAACCTTATTTTTTAATGTGTTGGGTTATTTTTAATTAATATTTTTTTCTTTTTTTTTCGCGGTTGCGAACCTGCGATCTCGTGAGTTCGCGAACGATCGCGCGCGGCATTCCGTGCCAGTTTTCCGCCATGGAGCCCAGCGAGGTGACATCGGAACGCGATCCTTGTTGCCGAACGAGCCTTGTGTCGCCTCGATGACCACACCACCAAGGAGCCTCGGCAAGATCAAGAGCGGCCAATCCTTAACAGCGATTCACGCAACATGATCTTCCACTGCTACACGTTTTGGCGTAACAGGCAGCCTGAACGCAGCGTGGAGGACACGAGCAAGTTTGTCGCCGACATGCTTGGTGTAAGCGAAAGGACTGTTCAGGGTGAGGCAGGAAGTTAAAGCTTCGCATTTTTCGGGTGGCAAACTGACGACGCCCTCGCGAAAGCGCCCACGCAATGCGGAGAAGAGGAGACGCAGCGCGAAGTTTGACAGCTTCACGTGTGCGCGCTGAGATCATGTGTGCACGATTTCTTTCGCCGCAACGAGATACCGACGGTCGAGAAGGTAACTACCGAGTTCTCGGAGCGTATGGAACTACCATCACTAAAGCGGTGTACTGTGCGTCGCCTGCTTGCCGAGATCGGCTTCAAGCACGAAAAGAGAAGCCGCAACTCGCTGCTTATCGACCGGGATGACATCACCGATTGGTGGAATCGCTACCTCCGTGACGTGGAGCGCTACAGGGGAAGGCCGAAAGATCTTCTACCTGGACGAGCATGGGTGACGGCAGGACACACTCGGTCGATCGTGTGGACAGACACCGTGGTGCAGAAGCGCGGACGCCTGTTCGCTCGAGCAAATGGCCTGACGAGGGTCTAAAACAACCTTCTGGGAAAGGTCAGCGCTGATCGTGACGCACATCGGCAGCGAGGATGGTTTCGTCGACGGCTGCTTGGATATTCCGAGGCCAAAAGACAGGCGACTACCACGAGGAAATGACGGCAATCGCTTTGAGGGCTGGTTTCAATGACGTTCTGCAGAAGTTGCCAGCTGGTAGCGTCATTGTTTTAGACAATGCACTTACCATAGCCGGCGCGAAGAGAAATTGCCGACGACAGCCTGGAAGAAGGAAAGATACAGGAGTGGCTCACAAGCAAGAACATCACCTACGGTGAAAGGATGATAAAGAAGCAGCTGCTTGAGCTGGTGGCATCTGTAAAGTCACGCTTTCTGAGCTACATCGTAGACAACACAGCTGTAAAGGCCGGTTGCATTGTACTCAGGCTCCCGCCGTACCACTGCGAATTTAATCCCATTGAGCTTGTGTGGGCCAAGGTCAAAAATGGCATCGCTGAGGACAACAGAGACTTCAAGATGGCACGGTCGACGTCATCTTGAGGGAGAAATCAAGCAGGTAACGGAGGAAGATGGAGGAAGAGCATTCAGCATGTGATGGACTTGGAGGCAAGTTCAGACTTGACACGTCGGGAGTGAGCACATTCAACCCATCATCATCCAGCTGGTGAAGATGACCCTGAAGAAAGCGACTCCGACTGCGAGCTGTCTGGCATTGAGCCACTCGACGAAGCATAAACGCCTTCTTATTAACAAAAGAACAGCCCTTATAGGGCTACCAAAATTTTGCCGGTGGGTTCGCAACAGCCAACCATCCATTCCGTGACCTCTCAAATAAATAAGCAGTTCCATTATGGCATATTGCTTATAATAGAAGCTCAATTCTGATAAGCAACGTCCTGCACCACCTTGTGCTCGATTTAAGAAGTGGCATTAGAAACACATTTAAATGCTGGCATATCTGAATTGAAACACTATTGTTAACCCTGATTATCGTTGGCGGGCTCAAAATGCTCATTCGGGCAGCCATTCATGTGGTTGCATTGTTTATTTTGTTATCTGGCTCACACAAGTAATGCGATTAAGGAACAATATAAAACATCATTAGCTTAGAGAGCCCAAAATGCTCATTCAGGCAGCCACCGTCGAGTTTGACGTGCCCCATAGTGAAATAGCAGTAGTCAGAGCACGCTTTATGGTTATGTTAGCAGTCTGCACTAGAAATCGCAGTCATGCCATAGCCGAGTGTGGTGAAATAGCAGCAGACAACACGAAACTGACACTGTCAGCAGCTTGAATGCCAAAGCACATTCATGTGGTTGCATTGTTATTTTGTTATCTGGCTCACACAAGTAATGCGATTAAGAGAACAAATATAAAACATCATTAGCTTAGAGAGGCCCAAATGCTCATTCAGGCAGCCACCGTCGAGTTTGACGTGCCCCATAGTGAAATAGCAGAAGTCAGAGCACGCTTTAGGTTATGTTAGAAGTCTGCACTGGAAATCGCAGTCATGCCATAGCGAGTGGTGGTGAAATAGCAGCAGACAACACCACACTGCCACTGTCAGCAGCTTGAATGCCAAAGCACATTCATGTGGTTGCATTTGTTTATTTTGTTATCTGGCTCACACAAGTAATGCGATTAAGAGAACAATATAAAACATCATTAGCTTAGAGAGGCCCAAAAGCTCATTCAGGCAGCCACCGTCGAGTTTGACGTGCCCCATAGTGAAATAGCAGAAGTCAGAGCACGCTTTATGGTTCTGTTAGCAGTCTGCACTGTAAATCACAGTCATGTCATAGCAAGTGTGGTGAAATAGCAGCAGACAACACCACACTGCCACTGTCAGCAGCTTGAATGCCAAAGCACATTCATGTGGTTGCATTGTTTATTTTGTTATCTGGCTCACACATGTAATGCGATTAAGAGAACAATATAAAACATCATTAGCTTAGAAAGGCCCAAAATGCTCATTCAGGCAGCCACCGTCGAGTTTGACGTGCCCCATAGTGAAATAGCAGAAGTCAGAGCACGCTTTATGGTTCTGTTAGCAGTCTGCACTGTAAATCACAGTCATGTCATAGCAAGTGGTGGTGAAATAGCAGCAGACAACACCACACTGCCACTGTCAGCAGCTTGAATGCCAAAGCACATTCATGTGGTTGCATTGTTTATTTTGTTATCTGGCTCACACAAGTAATGCGATTAAGAGAACAAATATAAACATCACTACCTTAGAGAGGCCCCAAAATGCTCATTCAGGCAGCCACCGTCGAGTTTGACGTGCCCCATAGTGAAATAGCAGAGTCAGAGCACGCTTTATGGTTATGTTAGAAGTCTGCACTGGAAATCGCAGTCATGCCATAGCGAGTGGTGGTGAAATAGCAGCAGACAACACCACACTGCCACTGTCAGCAGCTTGAATGCCAAAGCACATTCATGTGGTTGCATTGTTTATTTTGTTATCTGGCTCACACAAGTAATGCGATTAAGAGAACAAATATAAACATCATTTGCTTAGAGAGGCCCAAACTGCTCATTCAGGCAGCCACCGTCGAGTTTGACGCACCCCATAGTGAAATTAGTCTGAGCACGCTTTATGGCTCCGTTAGCAGTCAGCACTGAAAATTGAAGTGTTGTCATAGCCAATTTTCAATTTATTAATCTGACTCGAGCAAGTAATGCGAATGCAACCACAATTATTAATGTGATTAACTTTGCTAGCATTTTTTTGTCATATTTACGTACCGAAAAAGTTGAACGTGTTTAGTGAGGTCACTTTGTTCATTACAAGCCGTAGGCAAAGTGACGGACAGATTCAAACAGTGATATTGGGGAATAAATGGTGAAAGTTGCAAAAGCTCTCACAGCACTGCTTCGCTGGACTCCATTCACTAGAAAACTGCATTTGTAATAATGAAAGCGTCATGACAGGAAATGATACCACACTGCACAATGTATATATGTGTACCACTACATGTGACGGGCAGCAAAACCATCTGTTTATAAAGACTGAATGCAACAACATAGCAAGGTGCTGTTTCACAATATGGCACCTTTTCATGTGCACTTCTGGTAAGCTACCGTATGCACTGATGCATAAACACATTAACAGGGGAAAGAGACGAAGTAACTGTGGAAGCCACGTGATGCTTTTAACATTTTGTATCTGTCAATGTTTCTGTTGTAACAGCTGATAGAACTTTCTTTGGTGCAAGTTGATTAATCACGTTGCAGCAACAGCACAAGAAGCAAGGTCAGAATAGTAGGAGAAAACAAAGCAAGGTGGCAGACTGAGGAGGCAAGGTAGACAAGAAGGAATGGCTTTAATGACATCGAAGAGGCCAGCCCTGCTATTCACAGGACTTGGTGCTTTGAATGAGACGAGTTAATGGAATTGTAAGGAAAGTCGTGGCTGCAGCATGCTTACAAGATCAAATGCAAAAATAAAAGGATAAAAATAGGAATAAATACATACACGCACGGAAGAACTCACATATTCACACACATGAACACAAACGCGAAAACTAAGATCTAAAATACAAAAAAGGGCAAAATAACAAATATACACAAACACACAAGAAAACACGCACACACATTTAACGCAGACACGAGTAGAACTATTAGGAGTCAGTTCACAAGCAGTTGTGCCTACTTTGTCGTACTTCTTTTTAATGTACATATTGGCTCTGTTGCCTTCACTGTCATGGGAATTTTTTAGTAGCGACATATCACGACAAATCGCAAAGCTGTGTTGTCGGAAAGCAAGTCGAGCGCTGACAGCACAACTTATGCGCGATTGTGTCACAGCAGGCTTTCTACAGCTGGCGCGTGCAGTGAGCGAAGAGTTCTAAGCCACACAGCGACGCGAATTCATGCCAAGCTCCCTTGCAACGGCACCAGTGTATCAGTCATAATTTTAAATTAGCATTCAGGCTGACATTAAGGAAACAAACACTGCTTCCAAACGCCTGACCGTTAACAATCCAATGGCATTCACTCAAGCTGCGCGTGTTAGTCACTGATTGTTAGCATGGTGGAAAGCAATCAATCGACGGTGCTACACAACACTCGAACGACGCCGCTAGACGCTCGGCTATCTTATCACACTGCTGCCAACGATCGGTCGTTTGCACGCTGAGCTGGCAGCAACGAATCTTTGCGTTGGAGGTTGCTTTCACAAATCTTTTCTGTTTAGAAACTCGCAGGTGGTTTCATCCGCGCACGCTTCTCATTTATCCTGATAATGGTTTTGCTCCATCACTTCACCACGTCCGACGAGAAACGCAGGGGCACAGTACACAAACACACCCGCCGCTCACAGTAGGTACCAGACTTTGGCGAACTCTCGTCGTCGTAACTTCACTTAGGAGCAAAACAAACACCACGGCACAAACACGTACGATGTTTGTTTGCAGCGGTATGCCGCCGCGGGATCTTGTTTCCACACGAAGCTCAGCGCCACCGATGTTCGCTGCAATCTTTCTTCGCCGGCTCACGGCTCAGAACAAACGCACGCGGCACAAATTGTGCATCGTAAGCTCACAATAATATGTCCGGCATGACAGACCACCACAAACAATTCGAATTCACTCTGACGAAGGGAGACGCACAGAGCTGACGCGACTCGGCCCAGTTCGAAGCGAGGGCGGCCATGTTAGGCATGTTCTCCGTCGACGGGGACACCGGCCGTCCGGCTCATGACGTCACCTAAAGTGCGCGCCTATTGGTGCCGGCTCGTGTCCATCCGCCTTTGAGGGACAAATGCCGCTGTCTTCTAAAGTTGTATCCGACTATAGAGTCACTGCAACCGCCACGTGCGCAGCGCCACCGCGGGAACCGGTTAGGCGGCGCGGGCGGAGAAGGAGGCCAGCGGGGAACGATGGCGAGGGATGGCAGAGCAGGCGAAGCGCGCGCGATCATGCCGGCGCAACCCTCAATCCCCACAAAATATACAAAGTAGGGTCATTCAAAACATTTCAAAGATGAGGCAAATAAACTTTGCAATATAAAAATTTCTGGAACGCTTACTATAATATGTGGTGCACTTCTAAAATCGCCGTGCTGTGGTTGCAAATAATTGGGCAAAAACGAACACGTCTAGAGGAAACGCCATGATATGCTGCTCTCCCCCCAAAGTACACATCATTATTTATAGCGCCAATTTTAGCTATATATTTTGAGCGTATATGGGTATTTAATTTGAAAGAGCGATGAAATGAACGATTCAGTCGTTCACCTTCTACTTCGGAGTACACGACGGTGAAACGCGTTATAAGGAATTGATGAACTTGCGATACTATAGTTTTTTACTACATGATTGAACAGCTGACAGCGGAATTGTGATGCAGCTCAATGTGCAGATTTCGGTAGGAGCGAAAAATTGTCAAATAACGCGCTGGCGTGGAGGTTGAACTAGCATCATGCGAAAAACGCTGATTGTGACAGCCTGCAGAAACCACACAGGTAAAAACTTGAGCGATCTACTGCCACAAAATATATCATCGGACTCACCTATTCATCTATCTGAAACTAACGCTCACACTAAATTTGCACAGCTGCTCAGCGTAGGCACACGTTTTTCTGTTACCCGCCACGGTAGCTAAGTGGCTATAGCATCGCGCTGCTGAGCTCGGGATCGCGGGTACGATAGGATCGAAACGCAACAACGATCGTGCACTTAGATTGATGTGTATCTTAAAGATCCCAGGTGGTCAGAATTAATCCGGAGTCTCCGCCTACGGTCTGCTTCATATTTTGGGCACGTACAACGGTTCGATTTATTTTTCGTTTTATTGCGATAGCAATTATATGGACACTTCAACCGGATTTCCGCCGTCGGCGTCGCCGTCGTCGTCGCCGTCGCCGTGAGGTTCCCTATAGATAAAATCTTCGCCCGCGTACCGTATGCCCGAGCGGAAGCGTGCGGGGACGCGCGCTATCACGGAGAGCGAACGCACTCAATCGCCCACGCGCAAGCAAGGAAGCGGGAAGCCAGCGCCGGAGGGAGCAGGGGGGGGGGAGGGGAGGGGCGCACTTCCACTCTGCCAACAACCGCGCTCGTCGCTCGCTCGCACCGTCTCTTATCTCCACACGGCTCTGACCTTTATGCGCCGCGTGCATTCGCCGCTCAGTTTCCGTTGAAGCGATAGACCGCACGTACCTTCGCCGCTGCGGCGTATCCGCTTGCTGCCAGAGTTTTGACGGTCGTTGTCCTGCAGTCATCAGTGTGATCTATTCATGTTTGTTTGTGCGCGCTCACACCATGCTTGTTCATTCAGTTAGTAATAGTCGGGCCACATTTTCCAACGCACGCTACACATGCAATGCTGCCCGGATCGGCAGTGCAGCGCTACAGGTGCGTCCCTTCGCACGCGCTGCCCACGGGAAGCGCTTCTCATCAACACCACCGTTTCACACGCGCCTTCTCGTGGTCATCGAGTCTCTCTTCATGTCGGTCTACTTACGCCCCAGCACACCTGCTTACTTAATCAGCTCATGTTTACTTCAATTCATATTGCTACCAAAGCCGCTCACCTTACTTCGTATGACATTGCTGTGTTGCTATCGCATTCATTGCTTCGCCCTTAGGGCGAAACTGTGACATTTTTTTTCTGTTTTCCCAATTAACGTGGTTAAAAGCCTTAGGTCTTGCATGTATTCTGCCTTCAATCTAGCACTTGGTTACGTTGCTTCATGTTTTTTTCTTCGTGAAATACGTATAGACGCTACGACTGGACGTACAGTGCAACGACACAAGTGCACCTAATGGAAATGTACACTTACAGTATGGTAAAATTACACCAAAGGAAAGGCAGTGCATGTACACGTTTTTTAAGTACAGGCTGTGTGACCAGTATGGGTGCTAGATATCTAACAACCGTATAAAGCAGCGGAAAAAACTGAAGCGCATATTTTATACATATATCTGGATAAGGATCCGCAAAGATATCTTCCAGACGTTTTTACAGAACGTTTTGTAGCCGTCTTAGCAAGATGAGAACTTAAAACATCTTAACAAGACGCCTTCAAGCCATCCTTCGGAATACGTCTTCAAGACGTACATGTAAAGACGTCTTGTAGCTGTTTTGAATAGTTGTAGACGTTCTAGTTCATTCTGGCTGGTCCAAGACGGCTACAAAACGTCTTGTGTTCAGTGGGCTACGCGGACGACATCCCCATCTGGGCCACACAAGGCTCTTTTGGAGGCATGCAGGCCAACCTGCAGCAAGCAGTGACCATAGTGGACCGATATGCTCACGCTTGCGGCCTCCAATGCTGCCCACGAAAGTCTGAATTCGTGCATCTCCGCCCCTCGCCCAAATACTCGTCAAAATTGCTCTCTCTTTCTCTCTCTCTCTCTCTATAGGGTATGGTCGAATCCCTGAACAACCTGAGATTACCTGAGATTAGAGTCCTCGGACTTTTCATCAACCAACACCGCCGGTCCGACACAACACTGGGGAAGCTGCGGAAGGTGGGGACCAGGTGGGCCGCATGGTCCGCCAGGTTTCCAACAAGCGCGGGGGTCTCAGATGCAAAGATGCCTTGCGGCTGGCCAATGCATTGTGACTAGTTGAATCTGTATTCCACTCCATACCTACATCTCCGCAAGCATGAGGAGGACGCCCTTGAGGTCATTCTCCGAAAGATAGTTAAGCGAGCCTTTGATCTCCCGGTCAGCACCTCTAACCAGCGCCTTCTGGGCCTGGGGATGGTGAATACGTATCCGGAGCTGAAGGGAGCTGATCTTACCAACCAAATCGCAAGTCTTTCTCAGACACTTTCGGGTCCCCGCCTCCTTGCCCGACTACACCTCCAACCTCTCAGACGTACGCCACAAGAATGGCGCTATGCCCTGCACGTGCGCCCTCTTCCCCAGAGCATGGCACGCACACACCATGATGGCAGACGCCTGGCTCGGGTAGAGGCCCTGGGGCGCCAATATGACTCCGAACCCGGTGTTTTCTACTTGGACGCCACCGGCCCACAGCATGGGTGATGGTTTACGGCCGCGGTGGTTCACGAAGACAAAAGAGTTGACGTCCTTAGCTTTCGCGCTAGAGACATAACATATGCGGAGGAAGTCGTCATCGTTTTAGCTGCATCCGATTCTCGCTGTCAAAACATCATTACCGACACTCGAGGGACCTGTCGGAACTACGAACAGGGTCAGGTTCCATTCCTGGCCTATCCTGTCCTTCAATCTAGCTGCCGAACCGGGAACCCCGACCCTCGATACGTCGTTTGGGCACCCGCTCACATGGGATTAGAGGGAAATGAGGCTGCGGATGCTGCCGCCCACGCGCTTTCTCACCGGGCTCCTTTTTTCTTTCACACCACCGATCAGGACTCTACCCCTAACCCAATCTCTACAGAAGTTATAGCCTACTATCAATCCGGCCACGAACTCTACCCCCGCCGTGTAGAGGCCTCAGAAAGGCGTAGGAGCGTCTCCTGCTCCGCCTCTTTACGAACATTATGCTGTGCCCGGCGGCTCTCAAACATTTCGATCCAGCCTTTACTGGAGCTTGCCCACACTGTGCAGAGAGGTCCTCGGACCTCTACCACGTGGTGTGGGCTTGCCCATCCGACCCTGCCTTCCCACCCCCTTACCCAACCCTACCCGGGAGGACTGGGAGGCTGCCCTGCTTGGCTGCTCAGACCTACGGGCCCAAAAGGCCCTACCTGAGCGCGCCCAGGCGGCGGCTACCTCCACTGGGGTCCTGTACTAGGGACAGCACCTAGTGTTTGTAAGGGGCGGCCTTTTCGGGGTCGTCCCTAGCATACCTCCTCGTACTTTTTCGTACCACCATTAAAAGTTTTTCACCACCACCACCTCCGTCGAGGCCCCAGCCAGCAAGCGCGAGCCAGCGTCACGAGCGCACTCGCGACTTGGCGTCGCAGCCAACGGGAAGTTTCGCTGCTGCAGACGCCTCCGGCTTTTTCGCTGAATGGGTCATTTGTAGCTTTCGCATCAATAAGCTCTGCACTGAATGCAACCGCGTTAAAACCCATGGTCTTTATGGAATGCGTGACACTCGCGCAAGTTCTTTATCTTTTCGCAACCGACGACATATCGACAACGTTTGCGGAAATGCGCTGCCTTCCGGTGACAGGGACCGCCGCGGATGGAGCACTCCCGTCGCGGTGCCGGAGGTATACGGACTCTATTCAAGGTTTCGACCAAGCGTGTATGTAAGCAGCCAAATGGGCTTACACCCCTGGCACGCTCAACGTCGTTCTCTGGAATGCGTTGTATAGGCTAACACAGGCACTACCGAGATTCGGGCATCTCCGTTACGGCGCCCGCAGTATATGTACGCCCTCGAGCAAACGCAACCTGAGAGCTGGCAGCCGCGCCGCGGCGTAAGATTCTGCGGCACGTTCTTTGTTAGTGGCTCGCAAGCCATAGCACCAGTCCAGCTGCACCACGGTGGATGAACTTGAAACACGGAGAGCAATGTGGCGTTTCTCTAAGTGTGGCGCTGTGGCACAAAAGCAGGGCTGGGGGGAAAAAAAGGGGGGGGGGCGGAGATCACAGTGTAGACTTTTGGTGGCCCCTACTACTTAGAAATGACACGGCATGTACAAGAACTGATTGGCAGCACTTGAGCGAGGAGAGTTAAAATTAGGGCCCCGCTTCTGTTCGCGACTGTATTCCAACCAGTGTGTACGGACGACAACGGGAAGAGCGAGCCAGTCGATAACCAGCAGCCGCTAGACAGTGTATCCGACTTTTTCTTAATAGACGTGTCCCGAGGGCCAAGTCTCGCCGGGTGGCAACGAAGACTTTGGAACCATCGTCCGCCTGGAAACGTTTACTGTGGTATTGATATGTTTCATAATTTAATTTATTTTCCTTGCTGGTTGCTTTTAGTTACTGCAAGTATGTATTAGTACGCTAACGAAGGAGCTGCCAGAAGTGTAGTATCATCACTACACACCATTTCTGTAAATCAAAAACTAGTTGTCTTTTAACCAAGTATGCTTTTGGCTTCTTCTTCTTTGTTTTTTTTTACAGCGAAGCTGTATGTGACTAGCCGATTGGTTCGTCTGTCTCCTGTACGCCGAAAACTATCATCATCAGCAAGGGCTCGATCGTCATCGTCGTCTTCCACATCTGGCTCCGTTGCTGCTCATCATTCCAGCGTAGAATTTCGCTTTTCTTCTGTCATCGTAATGGGGAGACGCGTTTAGGGAGGTATGAGCCATTGCTTAAGGGGGTATAAGCCATTCATTGTCTTACGTGACGAACAGATTTAATTTTGAAGCAATTTCATTTTGAAAAATCGCAAGTGGCAATGCGACAACGGCGGACTGCGGGCATAGAGTCAGTGACGTCGTTCACCCCGTCGCAGCCGAATCTGTGTGTAACCTTATTAAGAAACACAAAGACGTAACCGATAATTGAGAAAGACTTTAATGAGCCATCGAGATTAACCCAGTGATAAACACTGGGCCGCACGTTTCATCTTGGGAACCGTCTGTGCGGAGTGCTTGGGCGGTGATGTTTTTTTTTATTTCTTCTTTCTCCTTCTTTTTTTTTTTTTGTGCACGAGTAGATTGATCACTACTTGGCCATTAGTTAGGAGCTGCGTGTTATATTTTACACACCGTATGGGCTAAAGGAATTCAACGTTAAAATGTAGCGGATGTAGCGAGGGCGCATCGAATCGGCATAGTGCTATGAACCCCGCGGGCGCAAAAGCCTCTGTTACCTTTTTCTTCCACCCGCAGCAAATTGGTCAAGCGAGGCATTGTACACACATGCTTATCAAACGCGTTGGACCAATTTTGCCACAACGGCATGGCAAGCAGGTTTGCAGCCGAAATATACCGCCTTAAGGCCTTGCGGGTACACAAAGGCGTTTATAGTTTCAATTGTGGAGGTAATACGCAAAGAAAAAAAAAGGACACTGGGAGCAGCAAAGGGCAAAACGGCGTACCAAGCACAACGCATAAACGGAAAACAATAGCCGTGATCTCGTACAAACATTGGCTATTCCACCGGTGAAAAAGGTCAGTCAGCGAGCTGGTGTTCGAATGGGGTTTTCCGCACTTTTCAAATTTGTGAGCGTTGCTATACATACCTGCACGGTGAATAAGCAGTCTGTCATATGCAACGTCAAACACAGGAAAAGTTATGTAGATTGTGCGCAGGGAGTCGTTTATGGAATACATCGGTCGTGTGGCGCGTGTTACGTAGGCCAAACAGACCCTTGTAGCCTGCGAGTTTCCAAGATGCATCCACTTGAAAAAAAAACTCCAGGATGACACCAGTTTCGATATATTATTTCTCAAAGTGTAGGACGAAATACATAGGCTCTCCAGTTACTCTTGTGCGTCAATGTATACAGAAGCATTTTGGTAAAAAAGTAAGTGGAACAACACTGAATTCTTACGGCGAGTTTGATGGCGCTTATCTCCAAACTGGCACCATTCTGGAAATTCATTCCAAGTGGATACGCCTGACAAGCTCAATGGCTACAATTCTTAAATTGCAATATGTGTCGTAAAGTAATTAACTAAGAAATTCATTAGTCAATTTTTGTTCAATAGTTGAATATTGCATTTGCGTTTCAGTTGCTTTTGTGCTTCAGTTCATAAAACGACGTTTTGTTAAGAAAATATAATTTTGGGCTTGATGACTAAACAAGCAACTGAAGCTCTATAAACACAGGACAGGGAGCGCACACAAGCCCAACAAATGTTACATGCACCACGACTGCCTTGTTGTCCTGCGTATACTATATCTTTATCAATAGAATATTTTCCTTCTGAAGTTCTCAAAGCGAAGTATTGAAATTGGTATCAAGTTTAGTAAATGTGGTTTTCAAAAAATGAGTAGCCCCTCCCCTGTCGAGAACAAGGGGGAAGTGAAGCTTGTCGTGTGTTTCTTCGGTGTTACGCGGAACGAATTGCACTGACGAGTAGTACGCTGTTGTGGTCGAACCACAACCGGTCGCACGCACTGCAGCTGGCTCCGCAGTTCCGGTTGAGAAACTCGCGTTGAAACCTGGCCGTCGCTAGTTGGCGCTATCGTTTCCGAGGCGTCCACCACCGTTGTCGGGTTCCTGGAGGGCTAGACGACGCTTACGTTTGGCCTCAACACCGCACTCCCTCAGCTCGGGGTCCGCGGCTCTTCGCTGACGTTTTGCCATGGGCTTCGGAAGCCCTCACCCTAGAATCGGCACGTCGACGTCGATTCCTTTCCCGAGCGCGTTCATTCTGCATGGATTTCCATGAAATTTCTTCAAAATTAATCTGTCCGTTACTTAAGACAATGAATGGCTCATGACCCTTAAGCAATTGTTCATAGCCCAGTAAACGCGGACTCTCCATTACGACGACAGAAGTGGAACTCCACGCTGGAATGATTAGCGGCAACGCAGCCAGCTGTGGAAGCAGACAACGACGACAAACGCGGGAGCAGTGGCACGAACGCGTGCCGAGCACGTGCCATGTGCCTGTGCAGCTCTGCGAGCAGCTGGATTTTTTGGCTTTACGTCGCCGGCGCAGGCTAGCGTATACAAACTTCGCTTGAAAAAATAAATAGGTTCATCACGCTATCCAACAATAACATTCGATTCTTGCATTGAAAAGTAATCATGAGATTATTTGCAGGAAGATAGTGTTACGCATGCTTGAAAGTTGCGATATATGATAAAGCGCGGTGCAACTACTGCTCGAGAGTAACCGGTTGGCAATGATGTGTGATTTTTGTCGGGTTACAATAATAAATCAATTATGTAGAAGCAAAGGAGTGTAATTGTAGGCGAACAATGAAATTTCCGCCTGAAGCACACTGCGGCTTTGTTGACTTGCCCTTTGTCAATTCAGCCTCAACATCGTGTCTTCGTGACTGAGTCATGAAGTAGTGTCTCATTCAGCAAAACAAGTGGTTTTATACCAGGCACACAAAAAATATAACGTTTTTTTTTAATCAAAATAATGACATATATGAAAGCAATACTTGAAAAAAAAATTCAGTGACATTCCACTCTGTGAAGGTGGATGACCAGCGAAGCTGTGTATGTGGTGATTGACCGTGAAACGTTCCAAGTTTGCGGGATCGGGGCCACATGAACGGTTCGCATTTCCTTCCGCCTCGCGGTCCTGACGGGCAGCACGCTTACGCTTGGCGTCCGCGGCCCGCTCATCGTCGGTGGTCTCCTTCCGCCGCCGCCGCGCCCATTCCCTTTTCTGTTCACGCCGTCGTTCTTGGTGGGCACGCTGTTCTTCTTCAGACCTTACAACACGTGGCCTACCCATTTCACCGTCACAGCAGAACTGAGGAAAGGAGCCTACGTAGAGCATGGCGTCAGGAGACAGAAGACGCTCGATTGGTAGGCACTACTTTGAACACGCGGGATGGCGTACACGTGTATGGTGCGATCGTAGAAATGGCTGATACGGGTCAAAGTTTAGTATCTGTTCTTATCAGCTTAATATCTGATACGGGTTGTATTTGGACCCAAGATATTAAACTTATTTTTGAAAGTTTGCGCAGTGCTTGAAGTCTTGCTTCACCTCCGCCGCGGGACGGCCCGGTATGGCACTATCTTCGGGATTTTCGGTCTAGGGACATCGATCCGCTGGAAACTAGCCATATACAGCTTGGCTGTAAAAGGACAACAAGACAGTCGTTGGAGACGGCCATGCAATGCTAACGCGCAGTTAGAGTGTCCTTTCGATGCGCTAATTTTACTCTTCGGGAATGCAAGACCAACTAGCTTAACAATTAATTCTTCTTCGTAGCACACCTAAATATAAACTGTTTCACGGTTGGAACCTCCTCATATACAAATTTATTCGTAAACTATTACACGTGCTTTTTTGCTGCATCATGAGTTAATTACCTGTATCAAAGGCATCAGAACACGTTTACGTAGGTTTATGCATGGGTAACATAGTCGCCACCCCTACCACGAACTCAAGAAATGATGTTGAGGTTGAAGACAGATCTCAACCTCACTAATGATGTTGAAGTGAGGTCGAGGCGAAGTTGATGACGGACGCTTAAAGTCGACGTAAGGTCTCCTAAATGTACTTCAACCTCATTTTATGGGATTGAGGTTGAGGTTGAGTGAGGTCGTCAAATCCAATTGGACGTTGTGGTGATGTTTAGTATTTTCAAGTCGTTTGCCCCACCTTTGCTTATGCGTGAGCAAGCCATCATCGTCACTATCGGACAAGGAACTGAGCTTCTTGTAAAGCACCCGCGCGCGCATAAGGCGACAGAAGTCTTTCTAGTGTTTTGTCATCTGTGTCATTCCTTGGATAAACATACCTGTTGTTATTGCTTTCTTTAATGCGCTAGCATTAGGAGTGTCAAAGTGGGAAAAAAGTATGTGTTGAACCGGTCGCGTGCTTTACGTATATATATATATATATATATATCGCCGTCAGTTCTAATATATGTATGTATATAGTAGAATTGATGGTGCTCTGGGGCCCTATAATGTAGAACTATTCCCGTATGTTTTTATTCCAATCTCCTGACGTCAACTTCACGTAACCACTGATACAAGCATCGGGCGGCGACTCGCAGCGTTGTTTGAGCCAACCAATCACACTTTATCCTCGAAATAGGCATCTTCTATTTCTTTCCACACGGGGCAGTCTCCGGCTATTCAGAAAAAAAATCACTTTTCTTCGGCATATTAATGCATCTTTCATGCATATACGTGGCACTGACGTAGGGAATTTTGGCAGGTTTGTGAGATCGCCTGACAAATAGCCGAAGTGGGTGCAGCCCGAAAACTTTTGACCGATAGTGCCAAGAAAAAAAGATGTAGAATGGGAAATACTTATGTTTATTTTGTTTGGTACAACCACGCGTAATCAGTGTGTGCACGTCATATCAGGTGGGTAATTTTCGTGGTTTTCGTGACATCGCGCGACAGACAAGTGAAGTGGGGGGTGACCTGAAATATGTTTGACCAATCGTGGAGGGCTGATTGCAGAAATAGAATAGAAACAGTTTGGAATAGCTTTAGCTTGTAGCGCCCCTGCTCCAGCCCGTGCACAGTCAGTTACACTTCGCTTCTCGATGAGGCAGTCGACGTGTGTCGACTGAGCTCCTGAACAACGCACATTTGCAATGTGGTGAACGAGGTTTGAACCGTGGGCCCCGAAACTGAAACAGGGGTGACGTAATGCTAACGCATTTTTTGCGCATGTACCGTTCAATCGCTATTGACTTTTTTTACTATTTATTGCCGTGTATTTCCACAATACACAGCGCATGGTCCTGTCGTTTGGTGTCTCCCCTTAGTCTTCGCTTTTTGCGCTGTAGCAACAGTAAAGTTTCGTTGGTTCGTTCTTATTCTGCGTTCTTTGCTGGAACGTGAAGTCTCTCGTGTGAGGATCGGCAGCGATGATCAAACGCAGGCAGGAAGCGAGGCAGACCAGATGAACAAGATGTTTATAAATAAACTGTTCTATACTGATACATGGCAGATAAAACAGCTTCGTTACAAATTGAACAATAGAGAAGCAATGTCTGACTCTTCGACTGCCTCAATGACGGTTAGAGCCCAGACTACTGTACGGAGCTTCACTGATCTATCAGCAAATCTGATTACAGCCCAGATTCCCTTTAACGTACATGGTACGGAGACTCACCGATCTATCAGCTATCCTGATTTCAGCCCAGCTTGAAGGACCGGATATCCTCTGGGTTATTAAAGCCCAAAGAGACAAAGAAAAGGGGCGGTAGGGCTGTTGACCCGTCCCACAGAAGCGATTGCCAATGAGAAGTAAGCGTTTGTTAAGCCGCCACCCAAAGGGATGGGCTTAATGTTAAAAGTAAACGACTTGGAAAACAAAACTGTTTTCCTTCTTCCCAGAACTCCGTTTCCCTTTCCTACTTCCGCGTAGTACGCGTGTGACGGCCTCAGTGCAACACGCCAGGCACGCACGATTCATCGCTAGGCCATCTCAAACCTTGGTGGCGTTTTTATCCAACAAAGGACTCGGGCGCCGGTGCCACAACACCGCGTCCCGCAGTCTCACTCAAGGTTTGTCCGCTTGCAAAAAAATAATGACCGTCGGGGGCATCCGAACTCGGTGTTTCCCGTCCTCGCATGCCTTCCGCGCCTCTACAGCGCGCACCGTAAGCCGTCACTCGACACCACCCGGGCCCTTCTCAGCGCTCTAAGGACAAAGGTCCAAGTGGCCGCCGCCCGGACGCATGGGGTAGTGAACCCCCCTCTCCGTACACGCAACACGTGGCCACTCTAAACCCCGGCGGCGTACGTAGCCAGCACAGGACCGGGGAGACAACGCCACAGCACCACACACAGTAGTCCCACGCAAGGTCCGTCCGCTTGGACCTATTATGACCGTCGGCGGGATGCCAACTCAGTGCGCACAAGCCGGCGTTCTCCGAACCCGCTCCACGCATCTGCACCGCGACCCCCTGGCGCGCACCGTGGCCCGTCACCCGACACCGCGCTGGCCTTCTGAACCCTCAAGACAGAGACGGTTACCACTCGGGCACGTAGAGGAGTGGACCCCCTCTCCGTACACACAACACGTGGGCAACTCGCGACACTTCCAAAATATATACAAAACAATCATGCGACCTTACAGCAACCATGAATAAACCTGAGTTGGGAAGTAGCGCTCGTCCTTGTTTGTCCCGTCATCCAGTTGGTATATTGCTTCGCGCTGCCGCTCTCCCCCGTAAGCCTATAGTTTACTGCCGTCACTGGCCAGGATGTTTCCGCCGGCTTCGTGGAATAATTGGAACAGCATTGCGACGCCAAGATAAATAACGTTAATTCAATTTATTTGTAAAAATGCACGACATTGCAAAAGAGCTAAGGTGACACCAGCATGCACGAAATGATTTAAGGAGAAACTAAAGAGCTCATTCACGGCAAGCACAACTTATGCGGCTGTCAGATGATCCAACAGCCTTAACTCTGCACTCAATAGGCAAAACAAATCGGCATGCTTAGTCAGCTGGAGTAGCTAGAACAGCGGTTTGTTTTTAAAGAGGAAGTGTTGATTAGAGATCGAGGCCGGTAAACAGGTAAACAGCCTTCTTCGACGAACATAACGAGCGAGTTCCCCATAAATTACATCACGATATCCTAAGCATGCCTGCATTTGGTGCAGAAAGTGTCACGGAAAGAACGAAAGAGCGAGAATCAAGATGCGCGACAATTGATCATTTCCGCTTTTGCGAGATCCACGTTTCTGCCTTGCTTCCCGCTCTCGAGGTGAACGCTCACTGCGACGTGGTTGTGGCCGGCACTGCGCAGAACTCGCCCGTCGTCTACGAACGCCAGGTGTGGGCCAAGGCGCGCCGCATGGGGGGCATCATGCCCGTCAAGGACGTGTTCTCCAAGGAGACGTTCGCCGACGTGCTTCAGTCCAAGAAGGTACGTGCACGCTCGCAGGCTTTACTGAATTATACTCTACGTGTGTTTTCGTTCAGGAACGAAACACACGTAGGTACTTGTTTCACCGGGTGTTTGCAAAATTTCTTCGAGAAAAAGAGAGCATGTGTGAATTAAGCCATACAAGCTTCTAGTAACTTATTTTGTCACGCTTAGAATGTATAGTATTTTCTTAGATAAGTTCATGGGGCATGCAGTCTGCGTAGATAGTACGTGTAGGGTACGTTATCGTTTCTCTTCTTTTTTTTTTTTTTTTTTTTCTTGCAGCGTCTGCTCCTAATAGCTATTCCAGGGAGTTTTCTTGCATCTTGTACGCGTTTACCACACACGTCTCACGTGTACTAGGTCCTTTGTCACGAAGTGCACGCCACGCTGTGTATGAATGCGTGATAGTCCGTGGCAGCGTCAAATGATGAAGCTCTTCCACGCTCGGTCGCATCCTCTTTTCATGTACTTCGCCCACATGCTTGTTGCACCACGCTTCGACGAAGAAATGAATTCATCGGATTTCACCAACTCCAGTTTGCGTTCACTGGAACTTGACTTGCGCTTTCCTCGGCTGTCCGGGCTTCCTCGTCATGAAACATTATTCCGCATGCGCCTGAGCGTAGCTTTCACGACCGTTTATTCACTGCTCAGTTGAACGGCCTAGAGCGCTGCATGGCATTCTTGAGGATGTGATGAAAGTGTACAGAGCACATTCTGTGCTCTGTACACTTGCCAACCTTCGAGACTCCGCGACATGCTCAGCCCTTTCACGACCGACCGTTCTCGGAAGCAAAGATCCCGGGAATTTAGCCGAATAATTCTAGTATGCCTAAGGTCGCCAAAAGGCACATGCTCTTTTTGAAGGCAACTGGGCTGTAGGAGCGCTTGTCACTATACGTGGGAAAACACTCTTCTGCATGTGTGAGCACACTTGCCCATAGGCGCCGACTACGGGGGGGGGGGGCTCTGGGGCTCAAGCCCCCCCCCCCCCCCCCGCCCCTAAAATGTCATTGCCGGAGTTCTGTTACCCAAATAACTTGAGGATTCTCTTGCGGTGTCTCCACATTTTCACTTTTGTTGTGGCTAAAAGCTTACGGCACCATTGTTCGCGCGGACGTGCACAGCTTTTAATTTATACTTTCGCTTTATTTCGGCAAATTCTGACAATAGGAGGACAAGCGCATTAGAAGCACCATCGGCGGCTGCCTCATCCGTGTTTCCTCACTTTAACATTTTTTTTTTTAATTTCCCCTGAGAACACCACGCACAGACACCAACTGCACTATCTATCGTCGACATTGTCCGGGACGAACTGAGGCAGGTCATACGGAGTCCAGAATGTGAGCCACAGCCGATGCGGCGCACCCCAACATACGCCGACGTACTCAGGCAACCCGCGGTACACAGTAGTGGAGCAGTTGCGACGACCGTTCCCTACCCGCCGACAGTACGCAGTGCACCTCGTCTGCTGGAACCACCGGCTGCCTATCCGCCTCCAGCACGTATTGCACCTCGTTTTGTGGAACAAAGGCCCCGGAAAAGTGACGTCTGGCGTGACGTACCAGGAGCGCAGGCCTCTGCCCTTACAAAAATTTTTGTTGAGAATGCATTGAAATATCATTGGTCAATGTTGAGTATCGTATTGAGCATTCATTGGGAGTTTGTTGGGATATCATTGAGCAAAGTGTTGAGGGCTCTTGAATATTGGCCACTGAAATTTTATTGAAACACAATTGGGCAAGTCAATGTTGAATAGTTGTTGAGTTAGTATTGAAAGCACATTGTGCTTAGACATATCATTGTGTAATTTCTGTTGAATTTCTGTTGGGTTTCCATTGATGCAGTCTTGAAATGCTGTTGTGATTGTTCTGTTGACGATTTGTTGAGTGATTATTGACACAGCATTGAAAAGTACATTGTGCGCGTGTTGAGATGGCATTGATATTTCGAAAATTGCCACTGAAATATCATTGATATTTTGTTGGGCTTGTGGCATTTTAGTGCACTTGAAATTGCTTTGCTATTTGCACTTGCATGCCCCGGTGCCTCTTCACATAACTTTCCCTAATCCGAACGGAAGCAAAGGAGCGACTGACATATTTCATGTACCCTAATATGTAATATAGCGTGCACATGACACATTATTACAGTATATAAGGCACAACTGTATGAAACCTGAAGACATACGCTAGTGCCTACAGTGCTATTAAGTGTAAGGGAGCAGAACTATAGCACACATGCTGAAAAAATGTAGCAAAAGCGTACACATGCCTAGTTAAACTCGCAACAATTTTTTCTGGAAGATATACAACACCACCTGCACTTACAGCATAAAAAAAGCTTCCTGTGCCTGTACAGCACAGCACAAAGCAGGGTCATGAGAACTGAAAAGTAGAACTTAGTGGGTTTAAAACTACGATGATGATGGATGAAATTGATAAACTTTACAAAGTTATCACTCTTATTGGCTACCTAAGGGACTCGTTGAACTTGACCTACAAAGATGTACAGCAATGTTAAAAACAAACGGAAGATGGAAACCTATAGCCTTCTTGCAGGAATAAACAATGCAAATAGCCTTATGTGTCACAATCTTACGAGCACTTTGGCAATTTCGTGTATGTACAGACTTGACAAACAGCAGCTCAAACAGAGATGCGAATGCTGAATTAAGATAAGAATACACACGAATGCTCACTCAACTTGAAGTTTATTACAGCAGAAAGAATTATATTTCACAATTACAGCAGAAAAAAAAATATTTTGTAAAAACAACAGTCAAGTGACTCAAAGGCAGACCTTAAGCATACCCATGTAACTAACTTTGAACACATGAACTCTTGGCTTGCATGCATAAATACAAAAATAAAGACCACTGGATACCTTACAGTAAAATGCTTCACACACCCAGTAAACACTCACAGAAGGGTTTACGGCTACCTGTGAGTAGGCAAAATAACAAGTAAACTGGAAACAAATGACTTCATGTATATATATACAAAGCACCTGAATCGTGTTTTTCAGAGGTAAACTTTTAAAACATTTGTGCTGTAAAAGCAGCTTACCTCCCTGGCATAAGTCAAGAACTGCACAGTATTTCAAGACAGTAGAGGCTTGGGCTAGTCAGTGCATACTCGAGAGGGAAACAGCGCAAAAATACACAAGACGACAAGAAGGGACAAGAAGCGCTGGTGTGTGTCTCCCTTCTTGTCGAGTTTTTTCGCGCTGTTTCCCTCTCGAGTGTGAACAGTATTTAATTTCATGTGTTACTTTTGGGTGCGGAAGAGTTTCCTGGTGGCATTTTCTAATTTAGTGAGCTCATCAGTGAATTTTGTTCTGGACTTGAACAAAGCTAATGAAATCATTTCCTTTGGGCCTTTTTCACCCTACACAGCAACTGACTGGTACCTCGGTCAATAAAAAGCTAATGTAAGGCTAATACTTTCAATGATATAATGAAGTGACATAAAATACACAGACAACTGGAGTGACACACAGCTAACGCAATTCCCAACAGTGGAATAAATGGTCACCTGCATCATCAAAGAGCCTAGAACGACTCATTATAAAGCATGAGAAAAGGTTTCAATAACTGTACAGCCAGATTGGAGAGCTAGTAAAAAACGCAAATAAGTGCACATACAAAACACCATTTACCACACTTGCGCACATAAATATATATAATTCGGCCAGCATTTCGCTGCATAAAATATATAAAAGTTGCGACAAAGCAGTAACTGAAAGACGGAAGGAGCTGCACTACCCATGTTGAAAAAAAATATCGAAAGTGACATACATGCATATTTAATTTGACAGAAAACATCTTTCCAGGCTATATATTACAAAAACTGTACAACAACGTTAAGAACAAACGAGATGAGAAGCTATACCATTCTTGCAGAAATGAATAGTGCAAATAACTTCATGTATCTCAATTTTACGGATACTTTGGTAATTTGGTGTGTGTACATACTTTACAAACAGCTCAACAAAGATGAGAACGGTGAAATAAGGTAGAAACACACAATAATGCTGACTCAACTAGAAGTTTGTTCGTGACGACAAAGATATTAAGCACACTGGCCAACTTGACAAAGAAATAGCCATGCATGCGTGGCAGACAGCCTGGTGCAACAAAAAAAGGAACGAAAGACGTGTTTTGTAGTATAAATATGCAGGTAAAAAAAAAACTGTGAAAGGTGTCCTATAAGTGACACCACCAAACAAGGAGAGCTCTTTTAAAAATCCCAACTCTTTCCCATTCAGAGCAACAGATAGCTTATGCATTTGTCTTCTTTGCAATCAATAAGGCTTCCATAATTTCTCTTGTGTTCTGGTCTTTGTGATGAAACAATTGTTCGTTCTACCCCTTACAGCAGAAAACATAATTTTGTTCAATCACAAAGGCCAAGGATACATGGTTTCTTATCTTTGTCAAGTTCCAATGTGTTTACAACCTGTCTTCAAGAATAAACTTCTAGTTGAGTCGGCGCTTGTATGTGTTTCTACTTATTTCATTATCCTCGTCTGTGCTGCTGTTTCAAGTACACATGTACCACTTGGTTAGGCTGATAAACATTCTCACAAGAAAAAGGAACTACCTCCACTCACAAGGTAGCCAATTCTTTACAACTAAAAGGCAGAACACATCGAAAGTAAGCCTTCACAGTGTCCATGAAAGTAAGTCTTCACAGAGTCACAGCGTACACCACAGGGCAGAATAAAAAATAGTTAAAAATCCCACTTGACGCAGAGTGGCAACAGAGATGCGAGCTTCCTGGTGAATCAGCCGCAGATCAATGGATGTCTCTTGTGAGAAACGACGCCAAGCTGTTCTTGACGAACGACATGTTAGCACCTGGGCATTTGGTGCATGTGTAACCTGTAGAGAAGGGAATGTAGACAGAATTAGATAATGCAAATTAAAAATCTGTCACACAATATACATAACCACGCACTAAATATTAGTACGCACTACACTGGCAATTAAAAATTTGCGTCTCTTTCAAGAGGGCCGTCGCGAAAATGATGAAATGGATTGTTACAGTAAATGTTACCAAAGATACGCACAGCGATGCTTGTTTCACACCGGTGAAATATATTCCCGGCTCTCTCACAACACGAAAGACACAGCCGATACCAAGCAGCAGTCCGAATCTTCGGGAGCAGCAGGGCAGACCTAAAAATTCGCCGAGAGCAATGCGCGCGCGAGCGTGCTAGTGAGAACCGGCACCATTCTTTGAAGCTTAGTATCCGCTGCTGCGTGGCTAAGAACATTCCGCGCGATTTGTGTGCCGCGCGTTGCGTACGCGTCCTGTGCGCATTGCACGCTTGCGTCTGTGCAGTGAGCTATCTTCATGAACGTGCCATTCCTCGCCGCGCTAACTGTGCTCGAGTGCGGCGCTTAGCTTGAGGCGCCGATGAACCGTCTGTGTTCCTTTCGTTTCTGCAAGCAACGCACATTCGAGTCGGCCCAGCTCAAAGAGGTATCAGAGAACGGCGGCGCGCTTGAGTTATCGCCTATTAAAAGCGTGCAGTACGCCTTAAACGGCAACACGTCACGTTTGATAAATATGCTCACTGCGGTTGGGGTGGCGATGTGTGATAAGGCAAGCCCGTCGGCGGCTTTGCCGACGTCGCCACCACGCCACTCTTCATTTACGATGTGTATCCGTGTAATCATCGCGCCGATGCAGGACTTATCGGTAGGCTGTTCTCCGCACATACCGAAAAGGCGAAATATATTTTGCAGCACACCGCGACATTAGCCACAACGCAAATAGAGGCGCAGTTAACGACTACGCGAGAAAATGTGCGCGGCGGCAGCAAGCGCTAGCTTCGCGCGCGTTCGCTCCAGGGCACGCGGTTTGCCTGCAGAAAGTGAACGGTGTGCTTAACATCTGACGATCGTCCAAGTGAAAGAAAAAAAAAAGATAGAAACGCGGCTATGTGCTCAAGAAAACGAAATCACTTACCTGTGTGCAGAAGTCAGACTGCGGCTTTGTTCGCCTTCCTTCCATCATGAATTCTGCCGCGCAACTCATCAAAACTGCCAGGCTCGAACATCACCCGAAGACCAGTAGCTGCGTCAGCAAACGTCTTCAACGGATAAACATCCCACTTATTTCAGCAATTTCACTAAAACTTGCGTCATGATGTCCAAAAACAAAAGAAAAATGTTTCCAACAAAGCGCGCGCGGCACGAACCACCGCACAAGTTCAGACGAGTGACAGAGTCGAAAAGCGGTCACACAGCCTCAGTATCGTATTAAGTTAATAAAATCGTTCCTACTAAATTTAACCACTAAAATCCATAAATAATAATTGATAATTTTTGTTCATAAAAAACATAATAAATTTTGAAGGAAAATTTAATTTGTAGCGTGAAAAATAAATAGTACGATTAACAAAATTGCGACTACGAAACTAACGGCACACTGGATACCATTGCAAAAGACTGCTCACAATAAATTCACGCACGCACGCACACACTTAAACACTCATGCCTAAACACTGGTTTGGCGTTTATTGCGTCACCTATGAGTAAAAGTTATTACTAATATCTTTATTTTTATGAACAACAACTTGTTTAAGTAGTTTGCAGCATCTTTGAAGAAGACGCGGTAAAAAGTAAGGTATAACGTGGGCGCGTAACTGTTGTTTGATTTCTTTCATTTCTCTTTGGCCTTCGTTTGTTTCACTGAACAAAGGAGAGCTGCAGGCTTGGGAGGCTTCCATGGCAAGAATTTTGTCGCATGCTTCTGCAAGACGAGTGTCGGCAGCAGCCGCTGAGACAGCGATTAGCTGCGTAATGTTGCGGCTGTTGCTGAATCCGAAACTCTTTCAACGCGCTGTGCTCTCAAAGCGCGTTCGTTGTTTGATATCTAGTACCACGGCCGTTGGATAAAAAAATGTATTATGCTTTCGAGACACAGGGTGTGGCACAGGAAATTCTAAGACCTCTGAAGTGTATGTTTACAGCCTGTGCGCGCTTGCATCCTACGGCTCGCACAGCGCGTCCGATGCTCAAAGGTAGCGTCGTCGCTTGTCGGCGCCTGCCTTATCGCCACCATCCGCGCTGCCGCCGTGTCTACTTTTGGGGAACTCCCCACGCACGCAGTCACCGTGTTTGCAAGTGAATTTCACATTCTTTTGCTCCCTAAAACGTGCGCATTTTGGATCGCACCTATGGCTATGCCATATGTTGTATGTTAAAACGACGATGGCATTTGTACGCCGGCGAGCAAGTCACTCGTGGGCGATCATGAAGATGGTTCAACGTCGCAGTTTCTACGTAGCGTAAACGGCTACGAAAGCGGGTTGGTCCCGGACATAGTACAGTCTAACATGGCGCCTCAAAGCGCGAGCTAGCTGTCGGAAGAAGACGAGGAAGTTACATGGGGCGCGCGCGCCGAGCATTCAAAGCGCTTACTGGTTTCGGAACGAGAGACGTACGCGTGCGCTCGTGGCCAAAGGTTAGAGCACCGGGCTGCTGCGCTCGAAGGTCAACGTTCGGTGCCAAAGTCGGTCACACACTGTTTTCTTTTACGAAAGCGAGCCCAAACTAGAACCTACCTACCTACCGCAAAGTGACAAAAATGAGGCAAAGATTGCTTCTTAATAAAGTTTTGAAATGCCGCCTTCATATGCGAGTCTTAATTAGTATATGCCAAACTCAACTGCTACACAACAAAAAAACAACTACGAAAATCAACGCAAATTACTCAATAAATTATTTATTGAGAAGCTCTCAATGGTAATATCATTGTGCAACTGTTGAGCGAACTCAAAGACTTTAGAGACTTTGTTGAAAGTCCGTTGATTCAACAATACCCCAACAATGCGTCAATAGAAAATCAACAGTCATTTTTGTACGGGTGTGTTTTCACTGCGGAGAAGCGGGTCACCTGTATAGGTTCTGCCCGTACCATCAAGCTGGATTAAGAGGTTTTCCCTTAAGCGCACCATGCCCCCGAAACGGTGAACGGCCAGTAGAGATCGAAGAATACTTGTCCACGCGCCAAAGCCCCATTACTCCTCGCCAACATGAATCACGGTCACCGTCGCCCATGCACTACCGATCGCCTAGCCCACGCGCGTCTCCAAGATTGTCTAGGCGTCGTTCACCAAGCCCATACCAGGAAAACTGAAGCAAGCGACCTGTGGAGGTGAGGCCGCTGATAACCAGAGTTTCGAAGATCCTCCAACACGGTTCCAGTACGATGACGAGATAATTCCAGTAAACTGGTGCAGGAACGAAACGATTACATCAGATTTGCGGTTGATAATAGACGGATGCGAGCTGAATGCCTTAGTCGACACCGGCGCTGATTATTCGGTAATAAGCTTCAAGATGGCGAAGAACTTGAAAAAAAGTTGTGACACAGTGGACTGGACCGCAGATACGTACGGCAGGCGGTCATCTTATTACGCCCCTTGGCAGATGCACCGCAAGACTTACGATAAAAGGCTTCACTTATGTTGCTGACTTTATTTTACTGCCAGAATGTTCACGGGAACTTATATTGGGAATGGATTTTCTACAAGCTAACGGCGCCATAATTAACCTACGTTTGTGCAGTCTGTCTTTCTCGACAAAACAAGCTATACCTGTCGAAGAATCGGAGGAGCGACGTCTTGCTGCACTGCGCGTCGTTGATGATGATGATGTAACTGTGCCGCCACGCTGCAGTATAATGGTTCTTGTGGAGAATGAAACATTTTGCGACCACGAAGGCATAGCGGATGGAAACATAGAGCTCTTTTTGAACAAAGGTGTTTGCGTGGCTCGGGGTCTTGTGCACTTAAGCAGTGGTCATGCAAATGTCGCATTTACGAATTTCGGAAATTAATTCCAACACATCGCACAAGGAACAGCTATTGCCTTTTCCCACGAGTTCTGTGTAGCGACCAAAATATGCAGCCTAACGACAACGTCAACTGCTCTGCCAGGAACCTGCAGTGTCGACAGATCGATTACCGTCAACCCAAGACTCCCAGAAGCCCAAAAGAAACAGATACATGACCTGATAAAGGATTTTTCTGACTGCTTCTCTACTTCATCGAAGGTACGGCGCACGTCTGTTGCAAAGCACAGAATCTTAACAAAGGACGCCACAAGACCAGTATACCAGCACCCGTATCGAGTTTCACCAAAAGAAACGGAGGTCATCAAGAAGCAAGTAGAGGAGATGCTTTCAGATGACGTTATTCAGCCTTCCAGCAGTCCACGGGCGTCTCCCGTAGTGCTCGTTAAGAAAAAATATAACACACTTCGATTCTACGTTGACTACCGTAAATTGAACAGCGTAACTAAGCGGGATGTATACCCCCTGCCGCGCATCGACGATACGTTAGATCGGCTCAGATGTGCAAAGTTTTTCTCCTCCCTGGATCTCAAGAGTGGTTATTGGCAAATAGAGGTGGATGAGCGGGACCATGAAAAGACAGCATTCGTAACCGCTGACGGCCTCTACGAATTTAAAGCGCTCCCATTCGGCCTCTGTTCGGTGCCTGCAACGTTCCAGCGAATGATGGACACTGTGCTCGCTGGATTGAAATGGCAGTCGTGCTTAGTGTATTTGGATGATGTGGTTGTATTTTCCGCAACATTTGACCAACATCTAGAGCGACTGCGACTAGTATTAGAAGCTATTCGCGCAGCAGACTTGACAATTAAGCCGGAAAAATGCCAATTCGGCTTCGATGAACTTCGGTTTCTCGGACACGACATCAGTGCTGAAGGCGTTCGGCCAGATCCGGAAAAGACAGCAGCCGTTGCGAGGTTCCCGACACCCACAGACAAAAAGTCAGTGCGACGTTTTTTGGGTTTATGCGCCTACTACAGAAGATTTGTGGAAAACTTCTCAAAAATTGCTGAGCCCCTTACAATACTAACAAGAGAAGATGTGCCTTTCATGTGGAAAAGCGAACAGCAAGACGCGTTTGACGAGTTAAGGAAACGCCTGCAAGCTTCTCCAATCCTTGCCCATTTTGATGAGACAGCCGACACTGAAGTTCACACCGATGCGAGTAACGTCGGCCTCGGTGCCATACTAGTGCAGTGGAAGAACGGCCAGGAGAAAGTAATTGCTTATGCCAGCCGTAAGCTCTCGAAAGCAGAGGCAAACTACTCGGCAACCGAGAAAGAGTGTCTAGCAGTCATTTGGGCAATATGTAAATTTCGACCCTACCTCTATGGTAGACCATTCAGAGCAGTCAGTGATCACCATTCGCTTTGCTGGCTGGCGAATCTTAAGGATCCATCCGGACGACTAGCAAGATGGAGCCTTAGGCTGCAAGAGTACGATATTACTGTCGTATACCGATCCGGGAGGAAACACAGCGATGCCGACTGTTTGTCACGCGCACCAGTCGAGACAACGGTGTCAGAAGAAGATGATTTCCCGTTCCTTGGCATTGTTCACGCGTCACAAATCGCTCAACAACAACGAGATGACCCGGAATTGCTACCACTTATACAGCGCCTGGGGGTACTCGACGTTCAACTCCCGCGTATTTTCTCTAGAGGGCTATCCTCGTTCTGTCTGCCAGGAAGTGTCCTCTACAAGAGAAACTTCGAGAACAGCGAGACAAAGTTTTTACTTGTCGTACCCACAGCTATGCGAGAAGAAATTTTGCGTGCATGTCATGATGAACCCTCATCTGGACACATGGGCGTGAGCCGTACATCCGCCAGGATTCGTCTGAAGTACTACTGGCCTAAGTTATTAGCATCCGTGCAGCACTATGTCAAGACTTGTCGCGAGTGTCAAAGGCTCAAGGCTCCGTCCGTAAAACTGGCAGGCCTCCTCCAGCCAATAGAGCCACCAAAAGCCCCATTCCAACAAGTCGGTATGGACCTCCTTGGACCCTTCCCAACATTATCTTTAGGCAAAAAGTGGATAGTTGTGGCCACGGACTATCTGACTCGTTACGCAGAAACTGATTCCCTGTGCAGTGCAACGGCTGTCGAAGTTGCAAAATTCTTTGTCAACAATATCGTGCTCAGGCATGGTGCTCCCACAGTTGTTATTACCTATCGTGGAACAGCCTTTACTGCGGACCTAATGAAATGCTTGTTGCAAATGACACATACTGATCACAGGAGAACTACGGCGTACCACCCTCAGACAAACGGTTTAACTGAACGTCTCAACAGAACACTGGCTGACATGCTTTCGATGTATGTCGATGTTCAACATAGGCTGTGGGACGAAATCTTGCCGTACATCACCTTCGCATATAATACGGCAGTTCAAGAAACAACACGAGTTGCCTCATTTGAACTTGTTTTCGGCCGAGCAGTAACCACAACTTTGGATTCTATGTTGCCGTTAGACGAAGAAAGCAATAACTCATCTGACCTAGATGATTTCTTGCAAAGAGCCGAGGAGGCACGACAGATGGCAAGGTACCGAATACGCCGCCAACAACGCATAGACTCCTGCCGGTACAACCAGCGACGTAGTGATGCGCATTATCAGCCCGGTGACAAGGTGTGGGTATGGACCCCAGTGCGACGCCGTGGACTGTCGGAAAAGCTTCTACTTCGGCCCTTACGAAATACTTCGTCGTATAAGCGGCGTCACTTACGAAGTGAAATCCGCTGGACACGAGAGCTCAAGACGGCGCAACCCCACGGAAGTTGTACATATCGTCCGCGTGAAACCCTACCACGAGAGATGATGAAAAGAAAAAAAAAAACGCGAGAACTCACAGGAACCACTACGTTTTCTCACGCATCGGGCCGATGCGTTAAGGAGGGGGATAATGCCGCGACAACTTGGCCACATTCAAGTTGCGCGCCCTTCATAGACAATGTGCACGCCGTTCCGTGGTGTTGTTCAGCAGCAACAGGCAGCGGTCTTCGTGGCACGAGCACCCGGTTGGACCGGGCTCGCATGCGCCACGCGCACGAGGAGTACTCGAGAAGAAAGAAGACGGTTGGACGCCAGCTTTAGAACGCGACTGCCGGGCATTCTTCACGACCGCAGTGACCTTTAGTTGTGGGCACAGGTTCGCCCTGAATAAATATCGTTGTTTTGTTAACCTGTGTACCTCAACATCGTTACAATATTTAAATATATACAAAGGACAAAGTTTATTATATTTTTTAAAGAGAAGGAGGTATCTAACTAAATGGATAGCCTATACCTAGAAAATGAATATGTTGATGTATGTTCACCTCACTTCAAATTACTTTGCGTGCTTTTTTGACCCTGAAAAAAACCTGCAGACTTCAGTGACCCCTTCGGTGGAGTCTTCTATCAACGGCGTGTGAAAAGCACGTGACTGATATGTGTCTCAATATTGATTCTCTTTCCAGTAGGCAATGCTAACGACTGCCGACAAAATAAAAGAAAAAAAAAGCACTTCTAATTATTTACAACTTTTACGCGTTAGGGATGGAAACATTGCTTCTTGCATGCAGAGGCCATAAATACGGGGTGTTTAAGCAAACACTTTCAAAAAAATTTTAAAGGTTGCCTGTGGCAGATAGCACATTTCTAGTTCATGAGCTGGTCTACTCGAAGAGGCGGACGTTACTTGCACAACAAATTGAAATACATAATCGACTAATTTAAAAAATCACCAATTAGGTTTTTAACATAGTAACTTATGGCCCATGTTGCAATTTACAAATTCTAGCCGTGGAATTCGCAAGGCGGATGCTCTAGGAACTAATTCTCAGGATGGCACCAGTTTCGATATAATTCCCGAACATTGTGGAGAAATGCATTGGCGTTCCAGTTACTTTTGCGCTTACCCGCCGTGGTTGTTTAGTGGCTATGGTGTTGGACTGCTAAGCATGAGGTGGCGGGATCAAATCACGGCCACGGCGGCTGCATTTCGATGGGGCGAAATGCTAGAACACCCGTATACTTAGATTTAGGTGCACCTTAAAGAACCCCAGGTGGTCTAAATTATTCCAAAGTCCTCCACTACGGCGTGCCTCATAATCAGATCGTGGTTTTGGCACGTAAAATCCCATAATTTGTTCTTTTCATACTTTTGTGCTTTGATGCATAAAACGACGTTTTGTTGAGAAAGTGACTGGCACGCCAATGTATTTCTCCGCAAAGTTAGCAAATTAATATCTCGACACTGGTGTTTGCCTGAGAATTAGTTCAAAGTGGATCTGCACTCCACGGCTAGAATTTGTAAATTGCAACATGGGCCATAAGGTAATTAGCTAAAAGCCTATTTGGTTAATTTTGTTAATTAGTCGATTATTCATTTCATTTTTTCTACAAGTAATGCCCGCCTCTTCGAGTAGAGCTCATGAACTAGAATTGTACTATCTGCCACAGGCCACCTTTAAAAATTTTGGAAACTGTTCGCTGAAACACCTTAATTGTATATAGAATTCACTCAGTAACCAAAATCATGCCAAGCTGGATTCACTCAAAATGAGAATAAATAGAAGTCTAGAAGTCGTGCGCAGCAGCGCTTATACTCGGACTCAAAGTACTAAAAAAATAAAAAAGATTGCAGTTTGGCCGGGAAGGCGAAGGAGTATTAGTGATAGCGAAGTAGAAGACAATTACACGAAGGAAGATTCTTACCGTGTAAATCCGTGTAAGGATCGCACCCGTGAAAGCTCCGCACCCATAACTTGACAGCCAATATTAAAAAAATGACATCCAACTGAGAAGCAATCGCGTCCCGTGCGTTCATTCTGATCGGGCTGAACAGCGAATTGTCGCGCGCAGCGTACTTTCGCGCGTCGCTACTGGATGTCGAGAGGAGGCGATCGCGGAGGTTTACGGCGGATTTCATACGCGTTGTTGGAAAAATGAGGTCACATGGCCCGGTCCCATGAAAGGCTCGTCAAAATGGCGACGGAAAAGTGGGGCCCTTACACGAGTTATAGTGGCCATATAAATTGTAGTAAACATTCACCTAAAGTTAAAATAGTTAGCATAGTGGACATAGTGGACATATAAGCATGGACCATGTAAACCTGTAAATACCTCACTGGATGACCTCGAGCACTCGCTTTTACAAAGCAAGCATTGTGAAGAACGCCGGCAGCGGAGGCAAACGGTTCGTACAGCCGCGCGATTCACTGCAACTCCGAAAATTAGATTCATCATCATTATCTGTCTATTTTTATGTCCACTACTGACGGCCTCTGTGAGTGATCTGCGATGACCTCTGTCTCTTAACTCTGCAACACTACAGGCGCAGAAAAACAGCCCAGCAAGGAAGACAGCAGGCATGAAGTTAGCAGCCATCCCTGGTTGGCCTTTATCATTGCATCCACCAACGATTACCAACAATTTGATATGGCACGCGGGCCCCATAAGCGTCCGCCGCGCACAGTCATTCACAGCTACGGCAGGGCTAGAGGAGAAGACGCGTGCTCTCCGTCCCATTCGCGTTTGATTACGTGACCGACAACTAACTCGAATATTGAGCGCGTGGGAAATAATGCCCATCAAGCCGCCAATCTTTTCGGCTCCCTGTTACGTGCTTTTTCCCGCACCCACAGGGTATGGGCCGCTCATGTATATGGCTTTTGGATTTAATGCGGAACATCACGGCGACGATAACCGCGACAATTTGCCTGAAGTGTCGATTTAATTGCTGTCGCCATAAATCTAGAAACAGAAAATTGTTAGCAGAGGGTATATATATATATATATATATATATATATATATATATATATATATATATATGGGCAGTTTTCGGAAAGCTGGTCGCCCCCCCCCCCCCCCGGAAAAATGAAAACTGTCCGCCTATGCACTTACCCACATGCAGGATAGCCAAATGGGCGCCACAATGATTACCTTCCGTTACTTTCCTTCTTTCTATCTCTCTCTGATAAAGCTGTTAATTCGTTACGAAGCTTACCGTACGCCTGTACGCCACGGCAGCCGACGGACAGCCTTCCAAATTTGTTAGCTGTCTTTATTGAATTTCTGCAGACCTTTGTGATCTTGCGAACAAATCTCCGAGGAAAATACTGCAATACGGCATCCTTGCGATCGCGCAAGTGTTTGCCCTCACCTTACCATATTTTGAGCGGTCAAGTAAATTGAAAGACTATTTCAAGGTTAGGTATTTTCTTCTGCATGGCCATTTTGAGATGCAGAAACACGTAACAAGACTTATAATGCCCCTCAACTTTCCAATATATGCTCGCGTCGTAAGGTTTCTAACTAGCAGGCTATTTAATATAGTTAGTTGGATGGGTAAATTATTTGCTTTCGTTTTTTTTTTGCGTGCAAATGATGTCCGCTTGGCCAAATATTTAATCACGCGAGACGTGGTTCCAGTAACGCATGCTTTTTTTAATAAGTGTCCCAATTAAAGAACACACACACATTGTATACTTGGCAGGAACTCCTGTTCGCGATAATTGGCCAGATGTCTAAATGTATATTAAACAAATTAAAGCACTCTAGTGCATTCTTGGTTCCCGCAACTGTACTGCGAGTAACATTTACGATCGCCATATACCCAATACAGTAACCCCCGTGCGCTCCTACAGAGATTAAACAATGCTACATGCATGGTCATACCAATAAAAACACAATGAATCAAGAAAAAGCATAGGTGAAGTTGAATGTTATGCTTAATTGAAATTGAAATTAATTATAACATGGAAATAAAAGTGGACGAAAACATAGGCTAGCGCTGGCGGGGACAGAGCCCAAGTTCCTCCGCATTACTCGTACACTGCATTCCTAATTCACCTACCACGGTGCTGTTTCTTGTCCACTTTCGTGAGTATTTTTGCATGTCCACAGGATTATCGCTGGCATAATGTTAGCGCCGCTCACGGCCAAGGCAATGGAAATGGAGCATCCTTGAACGGCAGGCGTCAAGTGGCACGTGATATTCGAAGCAGGCCAGCTACCAATAAATTAACCCTCATATAAGACCTCATCGCATCAAGACTGTCCAATAGCGGGAACATTTGCTTGCTATCTATAGAGGCTTGCCTAACGTGCAATTTGAAGAAGCATGCAGCTTGCATCCAGATCGCTCGCAGCCACGTGCTCGTGGTGCCTCGATAGCACGGAGGAAGATGCGAGCGCCGACTTGCCTATTTCGCAATGTACTCGACGCATCCAGCTAACGTCGCTAGATAAAAACACGCCGCTAGATCGATAGGCACAAGGTTTGTTTTGATCAAAACACACAAGGCGCGTGGCGTCTGGCTTGTTACCATGCTCACTTCCACCAGTCACCTCGTCTCTTCCTTTCCTCTTTCTAATGTGCTTTCTCCTTTTACTTTCTTTCTCATCTTAATTACGCACAGAGAAGTGTGACACATATCTCAATGTATTTAAGACTTCGTCTAATTTGTGCTGCAGTTGTACACCCATTCGGGGGTATTGGCCAAATACCCCGTGGCACATGCCAAGTGCCGAAGTTGTCTCTTCAGCAAATTGTCCATTCGGGCACACGCCCAGTAACCCAAAAGTTGTCTATTTTGTCACGTTGTTGTGACGGTGAAGAACACAGTATAGCAAAACTGTGAATCACGAACATTACTCTATATTGGGTGAACCTGTGCCCACAAAACAAGTGGCACTGGAAGCACAACGATAGCGGTGAGCACAGTCGGCGATCGTCGAAATCTGATCTGCGGGTCAAGCGCGTCGGCTTTTATGCGTCACTCCTTGAAGGTTCCAGCGTAATCGCTGCTGCCCGCGTGCCTTCCAGAACGCACAACACAATCCGCGTCCTACCTACAATCAGAACACAAAAGGTTCGCTGACAATAGGCACAACAGACAGACTCATCGATAACCTTCGAGTAAGTTCCAAATCATGCTGGCGCGTCTTGCGCTAAGCGATAACTTTAAATTGTTAGCGGGTGAAATGCAGTCCCGGGGAAAAGGTTAAATAAGTGCACCAGTAAATATGTGCAGATATACCCAGCCAGGGAAAGAGGCAAAAAATGTGGCAATTGTGCCCGAAAGGCGAAGCATCGATTGCGATAGCAAACTAGTGGACAGCTATATGAAGTAAGCATAGTAGTTTTATTGGCCGTATAAACGTGTAAACATAGGCATACTAGCTAAATGAACAAGCATGGTGTCACGCGAGCACAGGCAAACATGAGCGCATCTCACTCGATGAGCGCGCAACGGCGCTGTCAAAACGCTGTAGTAAGCGCGGCAGCAGCGGCGAGCGAATTAACCTTCGTGTTGCCGCTCGCATCAACGCGAACAACGCCGCGAAAACACAGCGTAGGATGGACTCTGCCCCCGCCGCCATTGATATGGCTGTCAAGATACAGCGTCCCGAGCGGGCGCGCGCGACGTAGAACGCGCCAGTAAATACAGAATTACACAAACTGATAAAAAGCGCGAAGGTTGCACTATTGAACAAGTTAATAGTGAAAGTACGTTAAGGTTCAGCGGTAACGAATTCCAAATGTCTCTAGCCGAAAACGTAGCGCAAAACTTGCCATATAAGTCTTGGGCATAGGAACTAAATAGTTACTATCGAAAGCAAATCGCGTGGAGCTAGAACGGGGAAGATGGTCTTTCTCAATTAGTTCGAGGTTTAAATGAAAATTGCCATTTTTAAAAGGAAGCTTTCGTTCCAGCTTCCCCTAAGCTTGGCACTCGCCGTCATGTCCTCGCCAGCTACTTTTGAGGTTATATGACAATTTGACCCAATAGATAAGCTGCTGCTGGCTGCTGTTTGGCCTGGTAGACAACTTGGGCAATTGGGTACGTGCCACATTGTAGTCGTTGGTGCCTCCAATGTAGGCCACGAGGGGGCATTGGCCAAAGTTCGCAGTGGAAATACAATGGAATACCTTGCTACCCACTATCTTAGACATTTGTATTACCTAGATTTGAATAAGAACATATTAAAAATATAAACAGAACATATAAAACATACACGGTGTTTCAGCGAACACTTTCAAAATTTATTTAAAGTTGCCTGTGGCAGATAGCCCAATTCTATAGTTAATGAGCTGGTCTACTCGAAGAGGCGGACATTACTTGCACAAAAAATTGAAATACATAATTGACTAATTCACAAAAATTTACTAATTAAGTTTTAACTAATTACCTGATGGCCCATATTGCAATTTGCAAATTGTAGCCGTGGAGATCGCCAGGCGGATCCACTTAGAATTAATTCTCAGGATGACACCAGTTTCGAGATATTAATTCCCGAACTTTGCGGAGAAATGCATCGGAGGAAGTTGTGCTTAGGAGGCTAGGGCCACCCCGGCCCGTAGCCTCCTAAGCACAACTTCCTCCGCCCTAGTAAGGTGAAGGGGGAGGGAGCAAACACACGGTGGGATAAGAGCGCGTGTGTTCTGCCGGAGAAAATTTTTACGGACTTGGAGCGAGTTAAAGGGTTGTGGTGGGAAGGGAATAGACGGAAGATCTGGATTAGGAGGGCAGTGTGCCTGCTGGTCAGCAGCAATGTTGTGAGGGTTCGTTGCATGGCCTTGAATCCAGTGTACCTTGAAGCAAGTAGCTGTTTTACTATTGATAGTGTGTATTGTCTCGCAGATTTCCATCGCCTTGTCAACCTTCTTGAGTTCCTGAATAGCCGCTAAAGAATCAGTGAATATATTTGATGGTAGGAAGCTTAGATGTCGCACCTTGCACAGTGTCGTGGATGGCTTGAAGTTTCATTACTAGAGCGCTGGCTTCCGTAGATAAATAGCGCTGGTGGCCGCTGATGAAATTATGCGTAGTACTGAGGAACGATGTCCTCCCACCGTCTGGGAGAATAGCAGCAGCCGTATAGACTTTGCAGGTGTTAGCGCATGATGCATCGATGATATTGTGTTCGTCAATAATACCTGTTGTATCGCTGCGTCGTAACTTCGTTGGCTTATTAGTTGTGATGCTGGTGAATTCCCAGGGAGGCATTGGATAGGACTGATTGTCAATACGAGAGCCGCGTTGAAAATGAGCATGTAACGCAGCGACAGCCGGAACAAGTTGCTTTTTTATTTCACGTGCTTTTTCACGTTGCAAAATTAGCTCTGCAATTGTGTTGAGCTGGGCATGTTCCTGTAAGGTTGGCATCGGAGTGATGCGGGGTAGTGCTGTGATTGTGCGCATAGCATCGCGATTAATCGTCTCTAACTGTGCCAACTGTGCCAAAGTTAGCCGTTGAAATTGTGCCTGATATAAAATTCGTGGCTGCAAGACTGCACGCACCAGCCATCGAGCTACGTCAGTACGAGCTCCAGCTGCTTTTGCTGCAATGCGACGAATAAGGGGAAGTGTTTTTGTCGAACTCTGTCTGATTTTACGGAGCCAGTGTGCACCACTGCCGGAGTAGTGAATATCGAAACCCAGTATGCGGACCTCAGAAGCCTCAGGGATTGTCACTGCGCCGAGTTTAAATGTAAATGGGTGCTGCGTGATTCTTGTGCATCTTTTCTTGTTGGCCACCACAACATAGCTTGATTCTTGGGCGGAAATGTCCAACCCTGCTTTCCGAGCGTAGTTGTGGAGAACATCAAGGGCTTCTTGAAGCTGTTGAGTTTGTCTAGATACATCTTCATGCATGGACCACAAAGTGATGTCATCCGCATAGATTAAAAACTTCACTTCTGGAATCCGGTGTAGTTGCCAGGCTAGAGATATTAGAGCAATGTTGAAGAGAAGAGTAGCCAAAACCTAACCTTGTGGGTCTCCTCTGTTCGATGTGAATTATCCTTCTTGCCTTCCATCTACTCTAATCGCAAATGTGCGATTCTGAAGAAATGAGTAGATAAATCTTATGACCCGCGGTGGAAGTCCCAGGTCGATGAGGTTGGCAATAATGATTTCATGGTCCATATTGTCATAAGCTTTCGTTCTGTCTGTTGCTACTACCGTGCGCACAGCGTGACTGTGTGGTCAAATCTCTAAAACATCGTCTGATAAGATAGAAAGTCCGTCTTCAGTTCCCAAGTAAGAACGAAATCCAATTTCAGCAGGATGATATTTATCATGGCGTTCAAGCCACCAGGAAACACGTGTGGCCAGCATCTTATCAGCGAGCTTGCATACAGTTGAGGTTAGTGAAATTGGGCGTAAAGACTGCAAGTTATTTGGAGACTTTCCTGGTTCGGGAATCGGGACAACAATTGAATGCTTCCAATCAGGTGGAACGTTTCCAGTCTCCCATACTTTATTAATAGCCTGAAGAAGTTCGTCGAGAGCTGCTCCTTTCGTGTTCTTGTAAACCTCATAAGGAATACCATCGGGACCAGGTATTGTTCGTTTCTTCGAAGTTTCAATCGCCGCTATTAGTTCGGCCATGCTGAAAGGGCTGGGTATTTTGGGTTTGGCAGCTGTGTCAGACTCATCGATTTCGGGGCAGTTTATAGGTGACGCGTGATCCTACTTCGGTAAAAACACTCTAGCAGCGTGTTCTGCAAATTCATGTGGCGAACTTTGCATCGCTAACCTAACGCGCGCTGCAGGGTCAGGTTGCTTATAACCGCGTTCCATTGATCGGAACGTACGCCAAAATGTTCTGTTTCCAATGCCGGATCCAAGATTCTCGCACCACTCATACCATCGTCGTCGAGAAAGTTGCTTTTCGTGTCGACGCGCCTTCGCCGCTATATGGTTAGCACGTGCACGGCTACCTAGTACATCGGGATTCCTCGACGCATACACTTCTGCCTGACGTTGCTTTGCTCAAAGTTGCAAAAGAGCGAGGTCCGGTTGAGGTTGTTCCTCGTCAACTGTGGTTACAGTGGTGTTACTCCGGAGCAGTTCTTGCAAAGCGGGAAGAATTTCCGAGGGCTCTGAGGGTACTTTATCAATCGATGATTCCTCAAACTTATCCCAATGCGTGACTGTTACTCGTCGTCGAATTTTCTTTATGCACGTTCTGCGCAAACCAATCATTATTGGCATTGGCATATGATCACTGCCCCATGTATTTGGTTCCACCCGCCACTGCGGCATTCCAGGACCCAACCACCACGTGAGGTCTGGAGCGTGTGTTCTAGATACTGCGTTTACAGCACAGGTAGCCACAGCGTGATGGTTCAACAGTGTAAAAGTGTAAAAGTGGCATCGCTCATGACGTTCTTAATTTGACATCCTCTTCGGGAGTTGTACCCACATTCTGTATGTGGAGCATTGAACTCTCCACCCACGGGAATAGGAATTCCCGGGTACGTAGACCGTATATGGGCTATCGATCCCAAGTTCAAACTTGTGCGCTGTGGTCTGGCATAGAATTACACTAGAATGACAGGAGTCCTCAATGGTCGAGTCAGGACCCCGACAACTTCTTGATTACCCCTACACCATGGCTCCAGATCAATCACTGTGTGAGCAATATGCGATGATACATAAACTGCAGCTTTTCCCGGAGCTGAAGCCATTGTAGTAGAACGTCTATCTTTTATAGATGGGTTATTATACTCATTAAAATTGGACAGGGAGCATAGCTTATTATGCTCTTGAATAAGCAATGTGCATGCATGTAGCTTATTGTATTGACGCTTGGTTTTAATTTCTCCTAACTTGGAGCTTAGGCCCCGACAATTTCACTGTAGAATTCCATCCTGTGACACCTGCTGCAGAGAATTAGCCATGATGCAGGCAATCCTGAATCCGCAACGTTAGTTGAGCCAGTTGATCTAAAACTGCTGTCCAAACAGCTTGGTTGACCTGTTGTGCCGGACGTGATCAAGGCGTAACAGTGGCATTCGCACTGGTTGATGCGTTACGTGTTGCTCCTGTTTTCTGACGCCGCAGAATTACCAATTCTTTATGTTTGCGTAGTCGCTCAATCTCTCTGGCCAGTGCGTCTATCCGAGCGTCAATGTCATCATGGTCATCATCCGACTGATACAGAGGTTCCGGTAATTTCTGTTTCTTTGTCTGCGACTGCTTGCCACGTTTAAGAGCAGAAGAATACAGTTGTGTTTCTTTGGCTTCTGCTTCTTCTGCCATGGGCATCTCTGGCTCTTCTGCAAGAACCTCATAAACGATTGTGAGTTGTTACTATACTCGTTTTAGTATAGCCTTTCGTATCCGTGCTGTGACCTTCTGTTTAGTCGGACAATTTGTGCTTGTCATATCATGCTCATCATGTTTGCATAGGCCACCTCGATATCGTGGTTGGCCTTCTGGTGTGAGCTTGTCTGGGTCAATAGTACGCCATGGGCAAAATGCCTACATGTGTCCACGTTGAAAGCAGCGGTAGCAGAATATTGCACGAGGGAGGTAGGGTTTCACTTTCACTTTCACTCTGTGTCCTTGCCGATCTTTGCGGATTAGTTCAAAGTTTGGCAGGTCTTCTAATATTTCAGTATCGGGAACGTCATCTGTGAGCCATGTTTCGGTTAGTATGAGCGGGTTTCTTTCGGAGGATGAGACAAGATTTTATATAGTATCACGTTTTGCAAGGGTGCTTCGTATGCTAGTGTAGATAACTGAAAACATAGCCTCCTCGATAATTCTGTGCCTGTCAAACGGCGCTCGATCGGCCGTCGCTTTTCCTTCTCCCTCTTGGTCGTTTCCAACGAGAGATGGCGCCACCGACCTAGACTAGCTGTTACGTAGACTAGGTACGTCAAGCTGACGTAGACTAGGTACGTCAAGGGTATAGAAAGACGACTGGAAAACAGCAAATTAGGTTTTGATTTATCCTACATGCGTAATGGAAAAATGGCGCAACAGAAGGTCCTTGTACTGATGTACGCAGACGACATTGTGCTACTAGCGGACAATAAAAGAGATTTACAGATACTTGCGAATATCTGCGGGAATGCAGCGACAAATCTAGGCCTCAAGTTTAGCACAGAGAAATCAGGAATTATGATCTTTAATGAAGAGACGAGTAACTTTGTGGTGTCAATTCAACAGCAAATAATACCCATAGTGAAGCAATATGAGTACTTCGGCGTACACATAACCGAATGAAAGGATTACTCCAGCAACCACCAAGATAATCTGAAAATAAAGGGGAAGCGGAATGCAGCAATAATGAAACACAGAGCACTGTGGCGCCACAATAAGTATAAGGTGGTGCGTGGAATCTGGAAAGGAGTAATGGTGCCAGCGCTAACATTCGGAAATGGCATTCTATGCTTAAAATCAGATATCTTGTCGGGTTTGGAAGTTAACCAAAGATCAGTAGGCCGGTTGGCTTTGGGAGCCCCCGGTAATACCACAAATGAGGCAGTGCAGGGTGACATGGGTTGGGCCTCTTTTGAAGTCAGAGAAGCACAGAGCAAAATTAGTTTTGAAGAAAGGCTCAGGAACATGTATGAAAATAAATGGGCGGCTAAAGTGCACAAGTATTTCTACATGAAAAGCGTGGACACAGAATGGAGGAAGAGTTCAAGGAAGTTGGCAACCAACAAGATAATCGAAACTGTAAATAGACAACCAGGAGTCATGAGAAAGTAAGTTGGAGAAATAGAGACCCTGAAGTGGATGCAAAGAATGGAAACAAAAAGGACAATGGAGATTTACAAGAGTGAGAAGAAAGAAATTAGAAGGGAAAATCTCTACGATAACACAAAGGGCAGTGCGTTGCTATTTGAGGCTCGAGCCGGTTGCCTAAGGACCAAAACATACCGGAACAAATATTCGGAACTAGATGAGGCATGTGTATGCTGCAGTAAAAATCCAGAGACCACTCAGCACATCCTACTGGAATGCGACGAGATTCACCCAGCGAGAACCGTAGGTAACGTGCAACTCCCAGAAGCGCTTGGGTTTAAAGTGGAAGGAAACATCAACAGATCAGCCATAGCGTCTCCGTCTCTCCGTTAACTCCGCTGAGATCGCAAGTCGGGGGCATTGTTTTTGTCAGTTTTTCTCGTGCAGTGTGGTCAAACCTAGCAACGTTGGTGCGGTACACGCATTTTAAACCTTCTTGGGTGATCGTGGACCTGAGCTTAACGCTGAGCGACCGTGATTGCTAGATGCTTTTGACGTGCGATCACGTTAAAAAAAAAACATTCGAAGAGGCCGTGCTGGTTCACAGACATCATGTGCGGGTAAAGCACCGTGAGCTTCTTCACGTGGATACATGTAACTTCGAGCAACGCATATAGTGACAGAAGCGCCCTCGGCATTTTGTATGTCTGTACTGCATGCATCTCGGGATTTTGTATGTCTGAGCTGCATGCATCGTTCAAGAAAGCGTTTGCAATAAAATATGTGCTCGCATCTTGCTTATTGAAGGCATGCGGCGCTTTTTCTAGGTCCTTAAATATTTGTTTCTATATTTTTTCCCAGTCGCCAAGGCACACGGACGTGGTAGAAAGTGCGAAGGTTTCGGGGTAAAAATATTCACGTCGGCCGCAGCGCTCATCTGATGCAAAAGAACTTGGGCAATAAAAATAGAACGCTACTAACGTGCGCCGAGGCCCGAAGGACGGCTCACTATAGAGCAGCGTCGCAAGCAGTTTTTCACAAGATATAGCTGTAAGAACGCTTGCCGACTTGCATATTTTCTGCACTTTACCACAGTAACTAAGGGCCTATTAACCACAATAAAAAACTCGCACTTTTTTTTTTTTTGCTACGTGCGACGCGCAATCCGCTTTGACGCTACAGTTGCTGCAAGCGCGCTCGCTCTTTCACAGCCTGTATTCGAGACACTACCATGGTGCTCTACAGCGTTATAAACAAGGCTCTGGTCGCCCAGTGGATCGTTGTTCCACCATCGCAGCAATTAAAACAGTCGGCGTCGCGCCCGCCGCGCAGACGGGAGACGCGGCGGCACTCTACATCGGTGGCGCCCTCAGCGAAATGAGCGGCGGCAGTTTGCAACTCTGCTGACGGCGCCTCCCTAGTGTCTCGGCGTCTTGACAGGCACAGAGTTTATCGAGGAGGCTATGACTGAAAATGACGGAATTGAACGAGCGGCAGGTGTAGCACAGTCAGGCAGTTTTTGACGGCGTGATAGCTATGTTAGTTCTATAGACACATTGAGATGACTCGTCAAAGACATATCGCTTGGAGTTGATGTGCAATGTTTTATTGCGATAGCAATTATATGGACACTCAAAAGCAGATTTCTGCCGTCGCCGTCGCCGTCGCCGTCGCCGTGAGGTTCCGTATGACGTCATTTGGAGATGAAATCGTCGCCGAACGCTGTATGTGCGAGTGAAAGGGCGCGAGGGGCGCGTCTTTCACGGGGAGTGAACGCACGGCGGAGAACAAACGCGCGTTCTGCGCCGTGCTCGCTTAAGGGCTGCAGAAGTAGGCGTCTCTTTTCTCCTTTACAATCACCATATATGTAGAGCAAACGCGCCTTCTTCGGACGCGCGAGAGGCCGTGGGGGAGGGGGAGGGAAGGGAGGCGACGTTTAGCTGCGGCACCAAGTGCCTATTTATATCAGAGGCTCCAGCAACAGTCACCAACGCCGCACGCATTTTGAGCTAACGCGGGCAAAACGCCGATGGCGTCGACAACAGTTCTGCGTGTTGTTGCTACCAAAGCCGCTCACCTTACTTCGTATGACATTGCTGTGTTGCTATCGCATTCATTGCTTCGCCCTTAGGGCGAAACTGTGACATTTTTTAATAAATAAAATACGCATCGGCCTCCGAAGCATCGACTTCCGACGCTGCTCGACGAGTTTCCCGTTCTGATCTCGTCGAAAACCTCCGAGCCGCCCCCAGAGGCCCTGGCAATTCACTCCGTATAGTCACCAACGCCGCACGCGTTCGGTGCGAACGCGGGAAAAACACCGACGGCGTCGATAACAGTTCTGCGCGTTGCTGGTGCTGCTGCATGTCCAAGTTTATACAGCTGATAAGGATACTATCATTACTCCGTATAGCTCTCTACAAATTTGCTATCGCAATTGATGCTTCGCCTTTCAGGTGAAACTGCGACAACTTTTTGTAATGAAGTTAATAAGGCATAGATTTGTTTTTTGCAAAGGCGATAAGATGCCTCCGCACATTTTGGTCCTGGTTGGAGTAGTCTTTGCCAATGCCGCAAGGGGTACCTTTTAATTTACGGCCAGTAGACAGAATCGCTTCTTTATTTTTGAAGGAGTTCAATTTAACAATAATTGCACGGTTTCAACCTTGGGCGTGTCTGCCCAGTCGATGTGCGCGTTCAATTAATTGAGGCCTAATGTGAAGTTAAGGTACTCAGAGCAATGGCGAATTACTATTTCTTCGGAACTCGCGAAATATTCTTTTGGTTTAGTCTCGGGAATAGAGTAGAAGAACAAGTTATTGCGTCTGGACTGATTCTCAGCATCATCAGAACGACTTTCCAGTTTTACCATTCGTTTAGCAGTATTAAGTGTGTCTGTCTGTAACGTTTCCAGCTGCGTCGCATAGGCTCAATACGCCGACAGTTGGTCTCCACACTAGTCAGCCGTGTACTTAGTTCAGAGATAGTGTTGCTAGTTACGAGAAGTTTAGCTTTTAGGTCTTGTACCTCTCTTAGTAGTTTAAACTGTCCAGTGGACAATTTCATGAGCTCTGGAAGAATATTTTTTGGGACTGGGGTTAGTCTCAATATCACCCGCGAGCAATAACAAGTCACGCGCGACCACGACACATTCGCAACAAATACAAATCAAACAATGCGGACTTGGCAGCTGTACCAACGCGTAATGACTGGTTTTTTTAGCGTATAAACTGTACGATGGACCAACCTGCATGGCGAAACGCAGAGGGTTAGATGACTCGTTTGTGGTACAGCCACGAAGCCCACAGGGCGATGCAGATCGGGGTGCCAGCTTTATAGCAGGCACCAAGACGATTGTCCAAGGTAAATATACCTGATAGCGAAGCTTCCATAGAAGCCCATGTGTTCAAAACATGGCAGCTTATCGGCGGTTCATAGAGTCACTGGAAAAAGAGAGTACCGCAAAGGTACGCGGCATGCCGGCAACATTGGGTGGCGGCGGCCATGTTCCTTCCAGACCGCCGACGCGCTGTAGCGGTGCCAGCGTGCATTGAGTAGCGTTGACTTAACTGACGGATTTCCCCCCTAGATTTCGAGTCCCGTTTCGTGAAACTGGATTATTTTTGTGTTTTTCTTCAAGTGGATGCCACAAGTGTCATCAAGATATCGACGGAAATGAACGTACTGCGCGGTAAGCGTCGGAACGTATAAAATGTGCGGCGATGGTTCCGATGCTCGCGAACCGATGCTCTACGTCTCGCTTTTGGACTTCGTCTTGCGTGAAGTGCTATGTGCAGAGCTGCTGAAAACATACTTGTATACGCCCAGTGAATTCGCTTGAAACGTCTTTTACGTGAAAACTGGGCCTTGAGGTTGTGTTTGTGCTAAAAACGCAGCTTGACAGCCAATGGAATGTGCAGTGGGTGTTCAGGTTGCCTTCATAGTGCTCGTTCGCGTCCTTTCGAAGTACAAAAGCCAGCAAATGTAAACAGCTTACCGCTGCGCTTGTTTATCTGTATAATCGGAGCGAAGTGCAAGCAGTAATTTTTATGTAGATTTATAAAGTTGCCTGTCACGTATCAGTGATAAAACGCCAGCAGCCTCTGCAAGCAAACTTCGCGTCTTGCGGCTACTGGCGTGTTTGCGAATGCGTGCTTGTAATGTTCTCGTCGATTTGTGAAATAAGCTCTCTGAAGGTAACGTTGTAAACGACTGGTTAACAGCTTTTAATTCACGCGAAACTCAAGCAGGTATTCGCATACGGCTATAAAGAATGTGTACGAATGTTGTTGTTTTTTTACCTTTGATAATGTCAACCTTTTAGTGCACTTATTTCCAATCTGTTACTGCGTTCTGGAGTATTGTGTTGACATTGCCAGTACTAAACAGCGGTGCGGTTTTCCTATATTTATTTTCAATCATGCTCCTTTTATTGTATACCCTTTATGTGAATCGGATCATTAACACAAAAAGACGTTTTCGAAAAAAAAGTTGCGAAGACACGCTAAAAACTAGGTTTCTGAAATGGAATTGTAACATTGAGCACTTCTATTTTTTAAATGATGTTCTTGTCACTGCACTCACGGCATAAAAAGATGTATGAGGCTGTTTATAGAGGTGCTGTGCCAGTTGGCAAGCATTCGTAATCATGCTGTAGCAGGTTTGCAATAAAAATTACTATTTTACAGCCTCCCTGTATAAGGGCCCGCATACCATTTGTCCCCGAATTGCTTCATGCTGTCAGCAAAATTCGCATTTTCAGAACAGCATGCAGTCACAAAGTAAGATGTGGAGGCAAGCAACATATTTATTTCACAACAGTCACAACAACAATTTATTTCGTCAAGCATGACAACAGCATACCGGTCTTCCGATTCGACTCTTGGTTTCTCAAAATCATAAGGAATGAAATGGTCCTATAGTTTGTCCATGGAGAAAACAAAGAAAAATAGGAATGTTAATAACCCTACCCTGTGACAGTGCTTAAAATATCTAAAGTGTAAGTAGTCGCAAAAAACAGTCAGGAAATCTATAGAAGACATTTTGAAGCAACATTTTCTGTATAGACCTGGTGCTTGTTCAAAACACGTTATTCATGGGAACTGCCTCCTTTTACTATGTAGCACAACACGCTCACTTGAAATGCATGTTTGTTGTTTCCATCGAGCCGCGCGAATCAAGCACTGCAGCTTGCTTGACATGTATGTACGTTTTCTTCAAACGCGGCGCGCAAACCGAATGAAACAGTGGAGAGCTTGTTAGAAAGTTCGTACTGCGATGTTTTCAACAGCACTAAGTAGACGAGCTTGCTTGAAACATAGGTACTGGGCGATTTTCAATAGCGTGAAACAAAGCGAGCCACGCGAACAGAACAGCTCACTCAAAACCACGTGTGCTAGCTACATAGTGTTCAATAGCCGCACCCAGAGCGATGAGCGTGAACTGGACAGGTAAAGTTTAGCGGTCACACGCAAGTACAGTCACTTGAAAGCAATAACTGACCAGCAAACTAGTTATTCAAGAAACTTACCTCGCACAAGCGGGTGCCCTTCGAGGGCGCGTTGCGGCCAATTCTGTGGAGCCACGCAGAACGTCGTTCACCGTCGTCCTTCCCGCACGGAATAGAGAAAAATGCCTTCCCGGACTCCGTTCGGTTGCTACACCCGAAGGCGCAGCAACCAGGCATGATGATGGGTTATTTATGACGCCTCTGTTCGCAAGCGCAACGCAAGCGTTGAACGAAACGGCGAAGTGCTCTCCGTGCGCGGTGCGTACGCTACGGGTTCGACGTACCAACTGAAAGAGCTTGGAAGAAATATGGCGGCAAAAGGTCACGTGACACGAGCGCCCCAATCACCGGTGGCCGTGGCAGGCGGCGCCGCGCGGAAAACAAATGCGATACTCTAAAATTTTTCCAGTGACTCTAGCGGTTCACTGGGCTTAGCGCCATCTGTGAGAGGAGGGAACACTTCCGGCGGAAAAAAAATTTGACGTCATATCCGTTAAAAAGAGCAGTGACGTCATTTTGTTCTCATAGGCGCGAAATTTGTTTTCGGAGGCCTGCCATTAGAGCTGTATATTCAAATGCCCCGCCATTCGACTTGATGGGCGTTCTGATCTTTCAGCGCGGAAAGCGATGCAGGAAAAGGTCAGCCGTACGGGTGTCGAAATCGCATCGCTGCACAGAACATATTTTCTTTGGAGGCCGACGAACGCTTTGGGCGTAGATTGCGTAGAGTGCTCGTCCTTTCGTCGGACGCCAAACCCCTTGGCCAGCGCTGTCGCACGAAAACAACTAAAATAAACAAGTATCTGACGGTCGCAACTCACTACTTTTGACTGCACACGTTAAGAAACAATAAAACTACCCGCGTCACGTAATTCAGACAAACGTCGACATACAAAACAACACAACATGTGAGGGGGGCGTATTGTAACAGGTGAACTTTGCGAGCGCGCCTTTCCACGCACTCCAAGAGCTGCACTGAATTGCAAGTGATAGTGGCGTCAACGCCCCCCGCTATCGATGGGCGCTCTCACGGTGGGCGCTGAAAAAGGGTATTTATTGGTAATTATCGAGTAAAATAGAGTTGTATCTTTTCTCGCCATGTGTAGATAAAAGGGATTAGGAATTTTATTTTCGTTGAATGAATCTAACTGCGTCTCGCTTTAATTAAAAACGCTTTTTTTTTCCAGTGTTTATTCCTTCCACGCGTAGTCGCGCTTCAAGCGCTGCTCCCATAACCACCCTTGCTGATGTCGGTTAAAACACGGCCGCTCGATGAAACGCACGAGGTGCGGCCTGCCATGTCGCCCAAAACCGGTGTGAGGCGCCTAGTTCTCCGCGCCACCGCAGCAGTGCCACTGCTCCGGAACAGGCGCGCGGGTGGGAGCGTTTCTTTGGCGCCGTCCACATGCTTCGCGCAGCGGCCGCGCTTCATGTTTACATTTTATTGACGCGAGAGTTGTGCTTTTTGTTTCCAAAATATAAAATAAAATATCAACGCTGCCTGCAAGGATATCAATATACCCTGGAGTCGGTATTGGGCCGCTAATTGGCTCACATAGGCCAGAACAGCGCACTTCTGCCGCTGGTTTCGAGCCTTCTGACCATCGTTCAAGAGAACTGGCGCGTTCTTTATCGAGAGGCATTACTGCTGATACAGTGGGCGCTTTTGTTGAGTGTGTGTATACTTACTTGCCTCGCTTGGCGTGCTTGTTGGCTGGTTAAACAAAGAAAAACGTTAAATTAAACTTCTTACAAATCCGTGCATAATGACATATGCTTGTATAACTATTTATGCGATAGATTTCTTTAGTTTCACCTTTCTAGAAAATGGGGTAGGTAGCAGTTTATAACGGATCGTACATTCAGCCACATTGCCGGCGTGTGGCTTATCTATGTAAAGACGATGCAGTGAAAAAAAGTTGTTCGGCGTGAATAGAGCACTTGCAATGCTAAGAAAAAAAATGATAAAAGAATCCTGAAATATGAAACTTTTTACAAATGCGCGCATAATGACATAGGTTTCTACAACTATTTTCTGCTAGATTTCGTTAGTTTCACGTACGTTTCTAGAAAAATGGGGTAGATGGCTGTTTATAACGGATTGTACATTCAGCCACATTGCCTATGTGTAGCATATTTATGTAAATACGATGCAGTGAAAAAAAGGTGTTCAGCAAGAATAGAGCATTTTCAATGGTGAAAAGAAAAAAAGATCGAGGGAGGCTGTGGCAATTGTTATTCACTTTATTTACACGATGTGAGCCACGGAAAAGTGCCTCATTCACCAGCTTTAAAATCGTACTACCTTCCGTGACGGAGGCTTGTAGGCGAGTTTTAACCACTCCACAGTTGCATTCAGGTCCCCGGTCCAGTTCGCCAGTAGCGGCTCTAACAATGTGCTTAGAAACACCTTACACAGTTCCTCGGTGTGGCGGTCGGTGAAGTGAAGCGAACACACCGATTAAAAACGTGTCCCTCGGCTCCCAAATGCTTCCTTTGCCACTTGTCCCTGTCGCGAAATGTTTTTTTTTTTCAGCCATGCTTTACGACAATCTACGTCGCTCGGAAACTCAGGATACCGGATTAATGGTTCTTTTCTCGCGTTAGTAACACACAGCGGCACGCAACAGTTGTGCGGGATAGTGCCACGTGCAACACGAAAAGGACCTCGACACATTTATAATGCCACGTGTGCGGACTAAAGGCGTGCAAGCAAGACGCGAAATCTCTCCCGCAGCGCCTTCCCGGAGGGAGAGCAGTCCCGCAGCAGTAGCGCCACCCCTAAAAGAGCGCCGGCAAATGTCAACTTTCGCTTCACAGCTCCGCCCATACTTCGCCGCGCGACGTGGCAGGCCGCACCTCGTGCGTTTCATCGAGAGGCCGTGGTGAAAATTTGTTCCGAACCGCTTTTCGCCCAAAGCTTCGCGACCTATGTGGGTCGACCTTGGATTGTCGTTGACGATGGGGCCAGCCAGGGTGGGATGAGGACCAGTGGTTGCGGATGTGGCAACGGTAGATGCGCAGAAATATTGGTTGTAGGCAGATTCCACAGGCATATTGTAGGAACGTCATCAGCGCAGAGTGACGGCGCCTGAGAAGGCACTGCGCATGATGACACCGCAACCAAGCCAGGAAGAAGCGTCAGCAGTAGCGCAGTTCGGAAATTGGCCTGCATGGCGAAACGCAGAGGGTTAGATGACTCGTTCGTGGCACAGCCACCAAGCCCGCCTAGGGGAGGTGGGCTTGTGGACCTGTGTTGTATATGTTGTAGCTATGTGTACCACTATGTTGTATATTGCGACCTCCCGTATGGGAAGGTCGCAATATACAGCCATAGTAGTAAAACCGTTCTGGAATGCATTGGGGGCCCTGTACCGTCAATAAGCAAGTGCGGCTTTTGCCCATGAATCTAGCTGCGAGCATCCTGTGTGTCGTGGACGTCAATTCACGACACATTATCTCAGAGGTGTCTCCGGGTCAATGCCATAGACAACACACCTCTGTATATTAGGGCCCGATGCAAAGTAGCACTGCACACGTAGGTGCTGATCTTCTACAGCGGGATAGATGTTAAAGTGCATATTTTCTGCACATCACTGAGAGATGCCAAGTGCACAGTGATTGAGTTGGTAGATTTATATGCTGCGAACCCTTTGTATCCAGTGGTTTCACGAGAGTGCTCGATGACCCTTTGTACATATTTTGTGGCTACTCAAGTTATGTCTTAGCCTGAAAGGGGCGTGTATGAACTCGATAGGATTGAGAAGGGGTGGGCGTAAAGTAGGACTGAGAGGGAGCGGGCGTAGGAGGGGGGGGGGGGGGGGCGTGGAGGAATTCTCTGCGGTGAACCTTACCTTTTTTGCCGGTTGCTCCGATTCGATGGCGTCTGGTTGAAGCACGTTGACAGGGGGACCTCGCTTGGCTGCATTCGTTGAACCGCCAGAGGACTGCACGTTCATAGGGTCACCAGTGTCCGTCGGCACGATTGCGGATAGGTTCATATTCACATCACGAAGTGGACTGTCCTTCGGTGTTGCATCTTGTGTCTTCGAGCTATCGGTTGCACACTGCTGCTGCATATGTTGGCATGGATGTTGTCACGCGCAGCGTCCAGCGGAAGGTACAGATGAGGAGCTCACATCTGGCACAAACACTTATTCGTCGGGTAAGCACGGCGGCCCGGCCGCACTAGGCCTAAGCGCCAGCCGTGCGTGTTTTGAGCCTATTAGACGAGCATGATCAGTAGGAGAGTCCTCACCAGAGTCCACAGGTCCCCATAGGCTTCCGAGAAGCTTCGTATCCGTACAAGGGCGAGATTTTCGTTGCTGTCGAGCAATTTCGAAGGAACCCAAGGAAACCACGTCTGCGTTGAAACATCGTCGTATTCTTCCTCCTCGGCGCAATTGTTACACATAAGTGCATGACGCACAAATGTTGGATTTTGCGTAACCACACTTACTCATTCAAAGGCCTAATTGCGGTATTCGGCACCGAAGAAGGGTAATCGATACTTCGCGTTGTCATGAATGACGCGACCAGACATTCCACATCAACGCTAAATGTTTGCAGTCCGAAGCAGCAATTGATAGAGGGTTCATTATTGCGGCCTGCAAATCGCTGTTGCCATCGTAATCTTGTCACAGCCAGCAGGGTAACGTTTGGTATAAGCAAACCTGCGGGCCCACTAAGCGCTCCCTTTCTGAAAAATGTCTGCAATATTATTGTTCCCGAGCCCACAGTGTCCATGAAACCCTAGAAACCAAATGTACTTAAGGGGAAATTGAATGAAAAAGTGAAGCAACTGGTGTAGTAGTGAATTTTACGTATTTTCGAATGACATACTGAGACACCGGTCGGCGAGCATGTTTATGTGACACATTGTTGGGAATATTGTATTCCATTAATTTATATTTCCTCGCTAAGCAAATGGCCCGGAATTCGGCCACAAATACTGGAGCGTAACTGGAGCGTAACCGGGGTGAACTGGAACAAAGCTTCAACATAGTGTTTCAGAGCAAGGGTCAATTTCCGATGTCTCAGCTTTCTTGGAGGCGTGCGCGCTAGCGCGCGCCCTAAAAGACACTAATAAAGTTCTTCATCCATCCATCTGTGGTCACTATCACGTGCGAAAAAAAATTTGCGTTTACTCTCAGCACTTTTCAGTACATTCTTGGCGAAACCACGAACCGCGCAGATATATCACGTGCGCTATTTGCAAGCGCAAGTGTAGCTAAAACAGCGTGCCACATTGCACCGGTGCAGTGTACCACCTATTGCAGCGACGTTCGCACACAATCTGCACATTTTTGACGCACAGGTGGTGTTTCTGGACCAGACGTTACTGTACCACGCATTGGTGAGACTGTACGACAAGCCTCCGCAAGGGGAATTCTACATGGGCCGGGAGATGACCGTGAACTTGACCATGGGCATGTGGGTCAGCAGGGGCCTCCCCGTTAGCCTGCGCAAGACACTCCACCAGTGGTAATTTCACATTCTTTTTACATTAGCATGACGAGGCTCGATTGTGCATGTGATATCTACGCCAGTTGGTGCGTGGGAGGTTTTCGCTATGACTCATTTCGCAAGACGCTAATGTGTGCATGAAACTGCAGCTTCTCGTCATGATTTAAACTCGGTTATTTTCATCTAGCGCAGTCGATGGTGTGCGTTCTTTATAAAAATAAGTAAGAAGATTGGCAGAATGAAAGAATTCGGGCGTCTAGCAATGATGCCACTTCTACACAATGTCTCAGAATAAAACATCACCGTTCGCCTTACAAATCAAACGAACAGGCTCAGAAACACGTCGCAGGGAGTACAGGTACTAAAGAGCCTCGGATACTCTGCACCATCAGACTCCTCCTCGCCAAGAGGATCCACGCCGCACTTTCCAACATGCACAACAACAACGCACGCCAACACATTTCCCGAGGCTTCCCACAACATTATAATCAGCCTGTTTTTATGTCCATTGTACGACGAAGGCCTCTCCCAGCGATCTCCAATTAACCGTTTCTTGCGCTAGCTGATTCCATGCTATGCCTTCAATTTCCCTAATTTTATCACACCACCTAATTCTCGGCCCTCCTCGAGTGTGCCTCTAATAGACCACTAGCTATCTGCCCTACGCATTACATGGGACAATGCGTAGGGGCTTGCTATACGTAAACGAACCAGAACCAACCACGGAGAAAGTGGCAAACCGAGTTTGGCGAAACACTCATCACCAAAGTGCCACTACGCCAAGCGTAGGATGTGGACGCGCATTTCAGTGACCACCGTGGTAGCACCGTTATTACTGGACTGCAAACACCATCTCGCAGTTCCTGCTACAGAGACTATATTCGCTCAATTGCAACAGCAGATATATAACAGCAACATACTACTCAAGTGGTGCGTTAATTATCACAAACAAGAAGGCCCGTAAAGCCATCCTTAGCCTGCTCACCCAACACTCGTATTGCCGAGTCACAGAAAGAACGCCGACAAATGAAGCTCCACAAACTGCACAAGGACGCGGTGAACTTCCTATATAGGCACTGCACTCAGAACATCGAAGCCATAAGGGCTCCACGTTATGCTGGAACATCTGGAAAAAAAGAAATAATGTCCCTGCCCGAGACTAATTAGTCCGGGCGCTAAATACTCCAGTGCATGCGGTCCTTTGAATCGTCGCTAAAACATAGTAAAGCAGGTAAGGCTGCTATAATGTGATTTGAAGATACCACTCTAATCGGAAGGCACGTGAATGATCACTCAAGGATCAGTATCGAAGCAGTGGCCATTGCTAATGATGGCGCTTTCAGCAAACCTTCTATAGCTTTTCTGCAAGAAAGTTATCACATTAGGGATGCGTGGAAAGCGGTGCGTTAACTTCAAGTGTTTCTCAGTTGATGCATAGTCACGGACTTGTTATCAGGATTTGTTGTACTTTTTCTCTTTTAATGCGTTAGCACTAGTGTCAAAGTCGAAAAGTGTATGCGTGTGAAGTGTGGGAAGCCGGTAGAGAGGGGATTGGAGAGCTTAGAAGAGCATGTATGTGTGTAGATGCATTTATGTGTGTAGATGTATGTATGTATGTATGTATGTATGTATGTATGTATGTATGTATGTATGTATGTATGTATGTATGTATGTATGTATTTATGCATGAGTGTCTGTATTTATGCTTGCATGTATGTATGTATGTATGTATGTATGTATGCATGTATGTACGTATGTATTTATGCATGCATGCATGTATGCAAGTACGCATGCATGTATGTATGTATAGCACAATTGGTGGTGCATCGCAAGAGTAATGCGAAGGTTGTATCACGCGCAATCAGGCAATACTATTGGGCTTCGCTTATCTTGTAGTTTTGTTCTTTTATGGATTTTCTTTTTGGCCGCCTAGTTAATGTTGTTTTCTCTTGTGGTTCAGTGTCTTATCTCAGTGTTGCGTGCGGCGTGAGCAGTGTGCTTTTGACCCGCCGTGGTTGCTCAGTGGCTATGGTGTTGGGCTGCTGAGCACGAGGTCGCGGGATCGAATCCTGGCCACGGCGGCCGCATTTCGATGGGGGCGAAATGCGAAAACACCCGTGTACTTAGATTTAGGTGCACCTTAAAGAACCCCAGGTGGTCCAAATTTCCGGAGTCCCCCACTACGGCGTGCCTCATAATCAGAACTGGTTTTGGCACGTAAAACCCCATAATTTAATTTTTTTAAGTGTGCTATTGCACAGGGCCCCCTTTCACCTGCTTCGTAAGCACACGCGTTGGGCTGCGCCGTGTCGTGCCGGCAAGGGCAGCAGTGTATAGCGTGTGCCCTCACTACGTATTTGTTACCTTTTCAAGCATGATCATTCACTGGGTAATTGTCGGAGTTCGCGCACTGTCCACAAGTTTTATTTATATGTGACTCGTCGAACCCTTATATTTATCAACTTTCACTGCGCTATCGCTATTTTACGCTGTCATACTTGCATTATTGTTGTTGTCAGTTGCACGACCAACATCATGTATAACTTGTTGAAGAGTAATTGCGAAGGCATGTATTAGTTACTTTGGAAAAGACTGGTCCACCAGCCGAAACGTCAGAAACATATCGTGCAAAACAACGCACACATATGTCGTACCCTTTTACCTGAAATTATATGTGCCTGCGTGCGTGTGTGCGGAGAGAGAGAGACAGAAACAGAGCGCTATTGAAGGGGGTCTGTTCTGGACCGCCGTCAGTTTTACTTCGTTCCTCGAAGAGGCTGTCGACGTGTGTCGAGTGAACTCCTGAACAACACTTTGCAATGTGGTGAACGCGGTTTAAATCTTGGATCCGGGTCCTCAAAGAGGTTCGACGTAATGCTAGCGCACTTCTCTCGCATTCACTGCTCAATCGCTAATGAGCTTTTCTGTTCCCTTTTTCTTCGTGATTATAAAATAGCTAATGGAAAACTTCCGAAACTTTTGAAAAGGGAAAAAAACACACATGGCAAAACAGTGTTTTCCGGAAACTTCGGAATTAATGGAAAAGTATTTTAGCCGCTTTTAGCATATGGAAGTAAAAAAAGTCGTTTCGCCCGAAAGACGAAGCGTCGATTGCGATAGAAAATTAGTAAGACAGCTATACGCAGTAAAAACAGTGGTTTCATCGGCCGTATAAACTTGTAAACATAGGCATACTAACTCAATGAACAAGCATGGTGTCACACACGCACCAAGAAGACGTGGAACATACTTCGCAGCATCCTCGACCCCCCAATCACAAAGACGGAAACAAATGCGACCCTGCAAGAACTCGTGGGAGAATACCCGGGCACCCAGGAACAACTCATACGAGAACTCAAGCAACAACACACGGGGGGGACGGACCGCGAATCCGAAACCATACCCCAGATACGGGGGATCCCCCAACCAACGACTCGACGCGCCCATCACGTGCGAAGAAGTGTATGCGGCAACGCAGAGCTTCAAGAAGAACACGCGCGGCGCCGGGCCCCGACGGCATTCCCAACGGCATGTTAAGGAAATTTAGCGAGGAAACTATCCAAGCCATCATCCGACAATTCAACGAAGGCTGCTCCGGCGGCCGCGCGCGCCCGCGCCAATCTATGCCTAATTACGTTTCGCACAAAGAAATCGGGAATTACGATATGTCATGAAAAGACGAGTGTCAATTCAACAGCAAGTCATACCCATAGTCAAGCAATATAAATACATCAACCTATACATAAAGGAAAGACTTACTCAAGTACACACCAAGACAACATGAAAATGAAGGGGCAGCGGAATCCAGCAATAATGAATCATAAAGCACTTTGAGGCCACAATAAATACGAGGCAGTACGTGGAATCTGGAAAGGAGTAATGGTGCCAGCGCTAAGGTTGGCAAATGCCATTCTGCGCTTAAAATCTGATATCGTGTCGGAGTTGGAAGTTAACGAAAGATCGGTTGGCCGGTTGCCTTTGGGAGCCCCCGGTAAAACCATAAACGAGGTAGTGCAGGGTGACATGGGATCGGCGTCTTTCGAAGTCAGAGAAGTGTAGAGCAAACTTTTGAAGAAACTCTCAGGAACATGGATGGCGGCTAAAGTACACAAATATGTGTACCTGAAAAGCGTCGACACAGAACGGAGGAAGATGTCAAGAACCTTGGCAACCAAGCACAGGGTAATTGAAAGTGCAAATAGACAACCAGGAATCATCAAAAAGAAAGTGAGAGAAACAGACACAATGAATTGGATGCAAGGAATGAAGACAAAAAAAGGACATCGCGATTTAAAAGAATGGGAAGAAATAAATAAGACGGGAAATTCTGTAGAATAACGCAAAGGGCAGTGCCTTGCTATTTGAGGCTCGAGCTGGTTGCCTAAGTACAAAAACATACCGCAGCAAATACTCCCAACAAGATGACGCATGTGTCTTCTACAGCCAAAGTCCAGGGACCACTCATCACTTCCTAATAGAATGCGAGCGTATTCACCGAGTGAGAACAGTAGGTAAGATTCACCTTGCAGAAGCGCTTGCATTTAAAGTGGACGGAAGCTCGACTGGTCAGTAGTCGAGATAAGCAAGAGACATTTAGGGTATTGGCGGGGAAAAAAGCAGACACGAGATTTATACGACCGGAACCGTTAGACGAATAGGTAACGGTACAGGGTAGATAGACAAGTTTTGAGTAAAAGAAAAAAGAAAGATTAAGGAGATTGATGTGTACAGAAATGCTAGAATTAAAAGCATGTGTAGCATACCTGAATAATTCCAGCAGCTAGGTGACTATTTCCCATCGCCCCGCGTCAAAGGGGATGCCAATAAATCATCATAATCTATGTACAAAAATTCAGGCTTGTTGATTACATTGATACTTTGTATTTTCATGAGATCTTGTGGCGAAATTATTTTTTTCTTCACACGGGTGTCGAGCGTAGTGGTATACGATAAACGTAAGAGCTCGGCCACAAGGACCCGTCAACAGTCGTGCTTCTCGTGCGCGCGCGCTTGCAGCACCCGGTGGATCATCGAGTCCGGCCTGCCCGAGTGGAATCGGCTCAGCATCATCCAGCGGGCCAAGCAGAGGAGCCAGACCGGGGCGCAGGGGGCGCAATCCTTCACCTTCCACACCATCCGCGTGGAGGACGTGAGCGGCCTCTTCTACCTGATGGTCGCCTGCTTCTCCATCTGCCTGCCGGCGGCCATGTTGGAGCACGTGGCGTTCGCCCTCGGCAGGTGCCGCTGCTGTCGTCGCCGCGTGCACGCTACTTAAACGTGCAGCTATACGCTCAGTTGCCGCGTACAGCTGGCGCACCCATCGCACACCTATCACCACGCGGCGGTGCACTCGCCCTTCTGCCCCAGAATTGCTTGACGACTACTTTAGAAGAGCGCATAGAAAGGCACAGAGACGCACACTACTTTGCTTGCTAACTTCAAATAAAGTTTACAATAGCTAAAAATCGTTTACTTGATCTCTGAAACGGTCTCAACCTACAATACCTTTCTTGCCTTCTCAATTTTTTTTCTTTACCAGCCTGCCACTTCTCCTGCAACACTAAGGCTATCGGACCGTTCTGAAAAATAAACGGCCTATTTTCTCCTTCATACAATCGTGTATTCATTCATAAAGTCTGCGAACTGAGCCTACAGTTACCCCCTCCAAGCTCTCGGCAATTTTGTCTCTTGTCTGTGCCTACTGGTGAGAGAGAATTGTTACGAAATGCATTTCATAGTAGTACGTGGCGCATCGTGTGGCAAGCACTGATATTGTCAAGATTTTAACGTCAGAGCTCCTGACGACTCAATACGAAGAATTTGGTTTAAATAACATCATAATAAGCAAAGCAAATATTTCTATGTGGCCACGGATGTTTGGCTGCATAATAATTACAGTGTATAAAAACAAGCGAGGGTTTTAGACCCCGGCTTCATGCAGGATCAATCAATCTGTTTTTTTTTTTCGTCTTTCGTGTACACGATACAATGAAAATAGGTGGCAAAGAAAGGCTGCTTTGTCGCAGCTTCACTGAGCTCCTGCCACCCGTACAGCAGGAACTCTGTATGCAAAAAACGAGCATACAGATAAGTTTTCCTTTTTCTTTTTACAGCTTCCAGTTCAGGTCAACAGTCTCACAGAATCTATGAGTAACATAATATGAAGTATTGAAGACAATATACACACAAAATACAAACAGAAAATACATCGAGACACGTATTAGATATCGCCATAAACATTATTCAAACATTTTAGCATAATTAAATCAATAAAGAACTATTCAAGGGACTAGGTTTTTCTTTACACTATACAAAGATCAAATATTTCCTTTTTTCTTAGTGTCAGTGTATCTTTATATATCGTGCATAGTATTCGTTCAGTGTAAGTGACGTTCTGTATTGAATCCTTTATGTGACATAATGCGTACGGGAGAAAGTAATTACAAAAGGTGGCTGGTACCAAAAGGGATCCAACGCTATGTTTTCCCCCTTAAATTTCGTAGGTCTAAAAACTTCTCATTTATGCCGAGCTAGGAATTTTTATACATTATTAGTAATTTGTGGATGTAAACTTTGTCTGCTTTTCAAACTTGATGCCAGATTTTCGAAAGTCAGGGCAATGAGAGAGAGCTCGGATGATTTTATCTTTTTTCATGTTTTCAAAAATGTTGGTCCTGTAAATTCGGCACCGCATCGAACAACTATATCGACACAACGAACGCGCTCAGAAAAATACTTCCCTCTTACTGTCCAAAACACCGATGACTCAAGAAACACTGGGCTGGATTATAGAAGCGTTTCATCGATCCACATTACTTACTCGAAAGTATTTCAGCCATATTTTAACCTGCAGGGGTCGAAGTGCTTCAAGGTCATCTAATAAACCTAAAAAATTACCCTTTCTATAATGACCTTCTCACAGTGGCAAGCTGCAACCCAGGTTCACTTTTACACGGATTGCTGAAAATTCTCATAAAAGTAAACGCCGAAAACTTGCTGAAAAAATTAACCGACGATTACGATACTCTCTAATGCGAAATTTGAGTGCAGCTGTATACGTGTTTTCATTTCGCGGTGTACCAGGTGTTTCACTTAACTTGGGTCAAACTTTAAAAACATGGAAATGCTACTAGCTACAGAACAAAGGTAATGATCAATTATTATAATTAAATGTAAAGTGGCAACGAAAAAATTGTAGAGCAACATGAAGAACTCCCGATACAGCTTTCTGCTGCTCAATACGTGCTACGTAAAAGTGGTTTTCCGAGCGTGAAAGAAGCCCGCGAATACGCGCAAAATTGCCGCGCTATTGGCCCCTCGAGGCAGTTTGCGTGTATTCGCGGGCTTCTTGCATGTATTCTCGAAGTACACTAGAACCACGATAGCGGCGAGAACATTCGGCGATCGTCTAAATCTGACCTGCGGGTCAAGTACCTCGGCCATAGAGAAAGAAATTCAACGAGAGGGGACACTCGGCGAAAACTGGCAACAGGAAACACGTCACGCTAGTATTGACGCCGTCCGATACCTGCCGCGAGCATCGAAAAAAAAGTGAAATTACGTTAAGAAGACATTGCCTTATTTTTTTTTAATTCTTTGCCGCAAAAACTAAAAAGTTTTGCATATAAATGAACTTATACATTGCGACTTATTTTTCTTGCGTTACCTAGCGACAGGCCAATGACACGCAAGACGCATGCGTCATGATGCGCCAGACACGCCACCGAAGCGAGCGAGAACGGCTGCACCTGTGAGCGCTCGCGCTTTCGGCGACCCGTCTCTCGCCTTTTTTAACGCGATAAGGCCGTTTCACATGGCGCGATTGGGGTGAAAAAAAATCGTTCTGTCGCGCACGTCGCAGAGCGATTTTCGCTGGCAGCTTTCACATGCGTCTTTGACCGCGCGATTTCCGTCGCAGCGACGCCCAAGGTTGCTCCCTGCTCACAAAGTATCCATGCCTGCATCGTTAAATAAAAACAACATGGAAACTAGTCATATATTACAATTTCATATTATTTTTTGAAAATAGAATAGTACACAATTTTTCAGCCCTTAAACGCGTTGAGACTTTGCGATCGCTTAGTCCGCAGCTGCAGCGAGTGAAAATGCTGCACAAACCGTATAAGCGTGCGGCGTGGTGGGGTGGTTTTGTTTTGTACACTCTAGTTGTGTTGTTGCGGTACGATGGAAGCCACAACTCTTCTCCTGGAGGAGTATTTGCCTCTCCAAAAGAAGAAGCTACTATTAAGTCTGCAAGTGCCTGGCACAATTTGTAGCAATGAAGACGTTGACAACGGCGACGATCATGAGGGTACGTGCCGTATGTTGAAGGCGGCGTCAGCTCCCGCCTGGATAGCATGCAGCTTCTCCTTTTAAATGAATTGTGCGAGCTGGAGAAAACAAAAATTGTTGACGAAGCTCCTGAGCCACAGGCGCTGGTGGGTACGCTCTGTTAAAACATTGAAACTGGTGCGCGACATTGCTCCGCTGAGATTCCAACACGAGGTAAAACAGGAAAGCGCCTATTTCGACGGCGCTTGCTGTTACGTCACGTTGCTCCGCCCACATCGCGCCGATCGCTGCGACTCAGCGACGGAAATTCCAACATGTTGGAATCCTGTCGCGGAGAGCCCGCGACGTCGCAGCGGTCGCTGAGCGACGGAATTCGCTGTGTCGCTGTGTGAAAATCGCGCCATGTGAAACGGCCTATAGCGTCACGGAGTAAGATAAGACAGGAGCGCCGACTGCGCTCATCTGGAAGGGACACATTCTGAAACGCCGGTTCCTGCTTCACAGCGTATTCACCAGATGGCGCTACGAATGAAGAAAAACTCTGCAGCGGAGAGGCGGGCCCAACAAACCGAAGGAGCAAAGCCGCGGGGACTTTCTCGCGGCGCCTGCTTGCCTATCCGTTTTGTCGTCTGCTCCGCGCACGCCCTGACGCCTGTAGCGCACATAGCTCTTGCAGTTCACGGAGTGACGTTAGCAGGAGAAACAAGTCATGCATCATTTTATTTAATTTATTTTATACAGGCCAAATGCAGGGCATTTGTCAGGTGGCCTGCATGGAACTTTACAAGGCACAGGAACAGAAAATAAACAAATTACGGAAACTAAGACGGAATGAAAAACCATAGCAAATAGTAAAGCGATATAACGGCAGTTCTGGTGGTCTCAAGCAAAGACAGACGACAGCGAAAAGAAGTTTTCATGCAAAAGCTGACGCTTATCACTCTTTTTTATCTGTGCACGCATCAAGTGCTAAGATGCTTCGCTTGCTTCTTTGTTTCTCGCGGTGCTTTTCGTGTCGGCCGGTTCTCTTGCGAGCAGAATCGCCACATTCTCATTAACACAATATTTGGCAATTCCTGCCAGTGTTTCCTGTTCATTATTTCACAAGGGAAGCTGAGATTATGTGTCTGCATAACTGGAGGAATCATCTCGAAGGCGAGGCTGAGAATTTACAGGGTAGCCAGCCGGTATTTACACTGGCTAACCTCCTTGTCTTTCTTTCCCTTTCTTTCTCGCTCTCTACATTACGGCATGTCTCTGGACAAGGAAAGGCACCTGCACTGTGTGTAGTTGTAGACAAATTTAAATTGAGCTCCTCTCGTCCTTCCACATTAGCGTCTTCTGGTTCCTCCTGGCATTCAGCATCATTGACCTACGCCAGGCTTCCCTAAACAAATTGAAGGAACGGCTCCGATTCGAAGTCGAGGCACTTTCTTTACATCTAGTAGGACATCACCTTTGTCTTTGCTGAAGTAACTATGAAGAATAAGTTGCGTCTTGAAGTGTCGCGAGCATATTTTGTCCATTGCTTTAAGCGCTCGCTTACCTTCAGGAATTTTTTGACGCCACTGGTGCAGTAGTTGAAGATCAGATGGCACCGCGAAGAGCGAAAACTTCTCGCGTCCTTTGCCATACCCAGACTTACAGCCGGGAACAACACACTGTCCTGTTGCTCAGTCTCTTCACGCACAGGTATCAAGATACCTTGTTCCGTCAGGCATGAATAAACATACTGCAGACACGGTAAACAAAGCGAGGAAGACGAAAATTTCGCACCTTCGCTTCCGCGCAGACGTAGAGGAGTGAAAAACAAGTACTTGTGTTGTGTCTTGTTGTACAGCATCATTTATCGCCTTTTCCCTAAAGACATCTAAAAATGTTTCGTATGCGTGCATAAAAGCGCTACCGCATGTTTATTTGCGCTTTTATTATTTGTGCGCATATATTTTTTGTGTTTGATTGCTGTCAAATTGAGACGGCCGAGGGTCCACGTTTGTAGCAGACGACACGCTCTACGGGTGCCGCGCTGCCGGTTCTGCGGCGCCGTCGCCGCCGGTCTCCGCCACTTAACGCATGCGCACATGGAAGCAAGCTGTTGAGTGTTTTTTCCACGCGCCTCAACAGATCTCGTAAGGCGATGTATATTTTCGGTACAGGTTTGTCCCAAGCGAATGCGTTGCGCGGCGGTGGAGTCGGCGCTCCTGTTTATCTTACTCCGTGCTCCGTGGATAGCGTTAAAGGCCCCGTGTCGCAGAAAATCCGGCGTCGGCGTGGATGTCGGCGTCCATGGCGGAGAAAATCATCCCCAACCACGCTGACCGCGCAGGCCCTGCACGTGGTGCAAGGTTTTGGTGAACAAAAATTGAATTTCTCACAGGGAAATCCGTCAGAAAATGGTAAGGTACGACTTAACCACAACCTACAGAGCTGGTGGCGTCGGATTGTAATTTGAATGTACGAGAAAACATAATTCTGTTACGAGGAAACGCAAACACAAAGCCCTTTTCCAGCATTTCTACCAGACCTACAGCCGCGCGCTCGGGTATTTTACTTGCGAAAATGATATCTAGATGGTGCTCGCATCCTCGGCAGGTTAGGCTGCCTCGATGCCAGCGCCGTTTTGGGCATGGAGGCACCCTACGGCAGGTCAAATTGGGACTTCGCCTGCCTAATGCGTTTTGCACACGCGCGTCGAGACAATAGCAAACAATTATTAACACAAAAGAAGGTGAAGGGCCTTCACATTTTAATATAAGACCACTTATATTGCCTCTGCAAAAATGTCTTCCCAGCAATGCATTTCTGCTTAAAAGTGAAGCCGACTTTAAGGGGAACGGTGTAAGCTTGGTCTTTGTAAGCTGGCTTTCCCACGTTTTCTGTTGCAGTGAAGCGCTTCCACTGAAAGAAAAATGCGATGCGAACGGGGCCCGCTAACGCTATCGCGTTCCGCTCTTAAAGGCGAAGCTTAAGCGTCCTTCAATTTGTTTTTAATGTACCCTGGTTTCTTGGGCTCCCGGCGTATTCTTGCGTTCCTTCTGCAAGGTGGGATATCTTGTTTCACAGTGTCCGACGCAATTTGGCTTACGGCACGGGACCGAGACTTGTGATGCAGTTAATGAAAAACACCTCGGCCGTCCTGGCGCAGTTCGTTTGAGTTAATGAATAGCGCTGAAACATGTTTCCGACGGAATATTGTAACTTATTTCGGTAATTTTGAAGCACACTGGCCGCACAGGGCGCTGCACTGTGTGGCCAGTTCACGCTTTACGTGAACTGGCCACACAGTGTTTACGTGAACTGGCCACACAGTTGTTCACGCTTTACGTCAAGGGCATAGAAAGACGACTGGAAAACAGCGAATTAGGTTTTGATTTATCCTACATGCGTAATGGACAAATGGTGCAACAGAAGGTGCCTGGATTGATGTACGCAGACGACATTGTGCTACTAGCGGACAATAAAAAAGATTTACAGATACTTGCGAATATCTGTGGGAACGCAGCGACAAATCTAGGCCTTAAGTTTAGCACAGAGAAATCAGGGATTATGATCTTTAATGAACACACGAGTAACTTCGTGGTGTCAATTCAACAGCAAGTAATACCCATAGTGAAGCAATATAAGTACCTCGGCGTACACATAAACGAAGGAAAGAATTACTCAAGCAACCACCAAGATAATCTGAAAATAAAGGGGAAGCGGAATGCAGCATTAATGAAACACAGAGCACTGTGGGGCCACAATAAGTATGAGGTGGTGCGTGGAATCTGGAAAGGAGTAATGGTACCAGCGCTAACATTCGCAAATGCCATTATATGCTTAAAATCGGATATATTGGCGGGTTTGGAAGTTAACCAAAGATCAGTAGGCCGGTTGGCTTTGGGAGCACACGGTAATACGACAAATGAGGCAGTGCATGGAGACATGGGTTGGGCCTCTTTTGAAGTCAGAGAAGCACAAAGCAAAATTAGTTTTGAAGAAAGGCTCAGGAACATGGATGAAAATAAATGGGCGGCTAAAGTGCACAAGTATCTCTACATGAAAAGCGTGGACACAGAATGGAGGAAGAGGTCAAGGAAGTTGGCAACCAAGTACAGGATAATCGAAACTGTAAATAGACAACCAGGGGTCATCAGAAAGAAAGTGAGAGAAATAGAGACCGTGAATTGGATGCAAAGAATGGAAACGAAAAGGACAATGGAGATTTACAAGAATGAGAAGAAAGAAATTACAAGGGGAAATCTGTACGATAACACAAAGGCCAGTGCCTTGCTATTTGAGGCTCGAGCCGGTTGCCTAAGGACGAAAACATATCGGAACAAATATTCGGAACTAGATGAGACATGTGTATGCTGCAGTAAAGATCCAGAGACCACTCAGCACATCCTAATGGAATGCGACGGGATCCACCCAGCGAGAACCGTAGGTAACGTGCAACTCCCAGAAGCGCTTGGGTTTAAAGGGGAAGGAAACATAAACAGATCAGCCGTAGAGATCAGCAAGAGACGATTAGAGTACTGGTGGAAAAAAAGCAGGGAAAAGATGGATACGACCTGATCTCTTAAAATCATAGGCAGCGGTACAAGCTAAATTTTTGAAAAAGGCATACAAAAATGCGAGATAAAGAACATGTGTAGTATACCTGATTAAATCAAGCAGGCTAGGTGACTATTTGTCGCCACCCCGTTTCAAAGGGGATGCCAATAAATCATCATCATCAGTTTCTTGCGTGGTCAGTTTTTTGTGACCCCGCAACAATGTCACGCTTGTCGAAAACGCGATGAGCGATTGATTTCCAAGAATGATAACATGGGAGTGTGTTGCTGGCGCCGGCAGAACGCGCACAAGATAACGCCGAGGAACATAACAGAAATTTGTAATTCGAAAATTCCGTCTTCTAAGGGACTGAAAATGGGCTTTGCACCCAGGAATTTGTCTTGAGTGAGAGTAGAAGGCATTCTGCGAGCGCCTAGCATGGTCCGGCTGGGAACCTCTGTTGCGTCCATCGCTGGGTACGTAGCGTGTATACCATCGCGACGCCTGAGACCAAGTTTTGGAAACGCGAAGTCGCCCATGCATTTGTGGTATTAAAGTGCAGGAAATAATGCCCGGGTATGGGGGAATGCCTGGAAATCAGATGTTTTCATATTTTATGGTAATTTTTTGGATGTGTCGGGTATTTTCTACGCCATGTATGTAAAAGCGAATTGCTTTTGTTTGTAATGCCGCCCGTTCACCGCTTTCGCACGTTTCGCAGTTTTCCTATGTCTAAATACCAAAATGACAAATGCTTGTAATTTACTTCTTTTAAGCTAATACCGTACGGTGGACCTACGTACGGGAACTACTGCTTACCTGGGGCCACAACGTTGAATGAATGCACAAAAAGCCCGGAACGAGCATTTATATTAACATTTCCTCATTTCACAAGCTGTCTTGAGTCTACTTTGTGAAATTACACGTGGCACAGAGTCGATGGGGCCCGACAATATTGTTCGCAATAATTTTTACCAAATAATAATAATAAAATTCCGTGAATAACGTTAGATTTGATTTTGATGTCAAAATGGTGTATCCTCTAAATCTGACAGACGTCATAAAACCCGTCGTTGGAAGGGTTCACACGTACGGGGCCTCTAACGGAAGCCTTGGCCAAACTATTTGCTGCTTCATTCATCCATAACACATTTTCCGTTCCGACATCATCCTCTTCTGCTTGATATAGTTCCATAGCTAGGTTCCTCTTTGTCCAGAACCTGAAAGCCGTAATGTAAAGAGTAAAGACGCATCATATGCGCGTTTTCTAACACCGTGCGTGTTAAAGGCACACTAAAGGCAAATATGAAGTGTAATAATAATGCTCGAGAACGTCTAAGGTGGCAATATTATCCCGAACAGAGCTCTAGTAATCGAGAAATTGAGGAAAATGCAAGACGCGATATCCCCCGGGACATTCAAGTACGAGCGCGATGACGCAGGCACTCCTCATTATTGTTCTATTCTGTCGCTAGTACTCAACCTCACGTAATAAAGGGATAATTACATTGCATCATAAGACGGAAGAAAGTGCCACTTGTCCAGTTGTATTCGATATTTCGAAAAACGAACTCGTTGACGTGACGCTTGACATCGACGCGGACGGTCGAAAGGTCTTGTTTTCGCTCGACTCGGCGCCGCCCGCGCTATCGCGTTGCAGTACTTTCGTTATCGCTTAGTGCTGCGCTGGTTTTGCTGACTCGCGAAACTCACACGAACTGCAAGTAGCACAACATACGACGTCCATGAGATGTCGCGCGATTCCCGAACGGTCCCCGCCACTCCGTCCAAAAGCAGCTGCATCGGCGAATCCAACGCTCGGCCTTTGCTTGGTTTCTCCACGGCCACGCGCTTGCGTTTTTCGCAAGAAACCGCAGCGCCGTCTGTCGGGCGCCGTTTTTCTCTCCGACGACAGTAAAGGGTGCAACGTCACCACTCCCCGCTGGAGGGCGAGTTATTTGAACGGCGCTAAAGGTATGTCGACCTTTCAGACACGATTTTCTCCTAAACTAAGTTTTTTTGGCACGAGACAAGCCCCGCGAGATTTCTTTAAAATGGTATTTAAACAGTGATGTGCCCCATGGCTTTTCAATTATGCTGTCGGAGCACGGCTGGGAAATATGTCCTCCTGCAACTGCCATGAACTCCAGCCACGTGTGGAGTAACATTACTCCACACGTGCTGTGAATTACTCATTACAACATTACTCCACCCGGTACGCCGCTCTCGCCATCTGATGTTACCATAGAGCGACGTAATGGCCCGCTTTACACTCCCCTGGAGGAAGAGCCCGCTTCCCACGCGCAGTCTTCTCGGGACTACGTAACGGTCAGAAACGCAACACAGTTAGTAAACGTGATTTCGTAGGACTAATACCCCTTTCCACACCCCTAACAAAGTGTCTCGTTTTATTCTTTTTTTCTTACCTCCGTGGAGCTCTTTTTCGCTTCCATTTAGGCCCCATTCTTCTTGCCATTTCTTCCGGTCACCTCTCTTTGTTTTTAAATTGAAGCTTCCATTGCCTCTTCTGATTTTTCCGCTGCTGCTACTTGCTGCTGTCCTGCCCTGTACCTCTTGCCAATGCGCAGGTCACAATGAAAGAAATACCGTCGCCGTGCCATTGTCATCACTCATAGCTGCAGAACTGGCTGGTACCAGACAACGTGCAAACACCGGTTATAGTGCGAATTAGGCCAGCCGACAGTACCGGACATAGTGCAAACAAACACTGAATATAGTTAGAATTAAGCCAGCCCACGGTACCGGTCATAGCCTCCTGAGACTCGAATACAGCTATTGAAATAATCGCTCTTCAATGTCGTTTTTATTTTCAAGTGATATGTTACCAACGTCAAAAAACATTTTTATTATTATTATTTATATGTCACAGTTACATGCCACAAGCTGCATCTCCCTGTACGTGGAAGAATTAACCATCTCCTCGTCTTCGCTCTGGTAAAAACTGAATTTCATTGCCTAAACACAGAGATGAAGCGTGTAGTACGGCTGCATCATACGTTTTCAGGCAATCTCAAATAATTCTAAAAACAGTTCAAGGTTACTTTTCGCCGTCTATGGCAACACACATGTCTACATCCATTTAGTGTCAAATTTGTCGAAGGCGGGTGGCAAGAATATGAGTAAACCACTTCTGCACAGTTCCACATGCACCGGACTTCATACCCAGAATTATGATTAATGCGATTAGCAACATGTGCTATACGACAGGTCGTTTTTAGCCTAACTTTCCTTCCTCCTATATATATATATATATATATATATATATATATATATATATATATTGAGAAGAGGTTTATTGGCAGTCCTTCAAGGACGCTACGAGTTCCAAGAACGGCGAGGCAGCGTGGAGCACCGTCTCCAAAAACACCAGCGACCAACATCGCAAGCAGAGCGGGCCGCGCGTTTGCGATGCCGCTGGACGGAGGCGCGTCTTCTTGGTCACAATCGCCCCCGCAGAAAAAGAGCCATCCTGGCGACCTAAGAGGTTGTTGGCAGAGGGTCATGGTATGGCTTGAGACGCGCCACGTGGACGAGGCCACGTCCACGCCGGCGCATGTCGTCAGATGGAGAAAGTGGCTCGATGACAAAATTCACCGGGGACGTTTGTTCCAAGACGCGGTAAGGCCCTTCGTACTTTGGAACGAGTTTTGAGGAAAGGCCTGGAGTTTGGCAAGGAACAGCCAGCTCTAAGAGACCCTGGGGCATACGTGGGACTGGGCAGGGAGTCGGCGCGGCCTTCCTTCTGGCGCTGTTGTTCTTGTGACGTAAAGGTGCGCGCGAGCTGGCGGCACTCTTCGGCTTGTCGGGCAGCTTCGTACACAGGTGGGCATTCGGAAGCGTCAGGACGGTATGGAAGGAGAGTATCGATGGTATGCAATGGCTCCCGTCCACATAGGAAGAAGAAACGCGAAAATCCCGTAGTAGCTTGTATCGCGGTGTTGTATGCGAACGTTACAAAAGGAAGTACGCGGTCCCAGTTCCCATGATCAGATGACACGTACATCGCGAGCATGTCACCGAGAGTGCGGTTAAACCGTTCCGTGAGCCAGTTAGTTTGCGGATGGTAAGCCATGCTCGTTCGATGAATGATGTGGCATTCCGAAAGCAGAGCTTCGACGACATCGGAGAGGAAGGCGCGACCTCTATAACTGAGGAGTTCTCGAGGTGCGCCATGTCGAAGGATGAAGCGATGCAGGACGAAAGAGGCTATATCCCGCGCTGTAGCATTCGGTAGAGCAGCAGTTTCGTCGTAGCGTGTCAAATGGTCCACAGCAACTATGATCCACCGATTACCATCCGGTGTCATGGGAAGCGGGCCGTAGAGGTCAATGCCTACGCGATCGAAGGGTTTGGTAGAGCACGGAAGCGGCTGCAAGGCGCCAGACGCACGTAAAGGTGGTAATTTGCGACGTTGACAGTCAAGGCAGCACTGAACAAACTTTCGTACAAAAGTGTACATTCCCCGCCAGTAGTAGCGATGGCTTATACCTTCGTAAGTCTTAAATACTCCGGCGTGGAAAGAGGCACAGATTTGGGATATTAAGCTGCGGGGAATGACTAGTAGCCATCTACGGCCTTCGGGAGCGTAGTTGCGTCGGTGGAGCAGCTGATCACGAATGGCGAAATGAACAGCTTGGCGTCGGAGGGATCTTGATACAGGGGTGGTCGATGACCCAGAAAGATAGCCGAAAAGAGACGCGATCCACGGGTCACGGCGCTGTTCGGTGCCAATCGAGTCAAGGTCAATAGAAGACAGGGGGTGAGCGCAAGTGATTCCGCAGGCCAAGTCAGGAGGTAGAGGGGAACGGGATCGGGCGTCTGCGTCAGTGTGCTTGCGTCCGCAGCGGTAGACGACGCGAATATCGTACTCCTGGATTCGGAGTGCCCAGCGTGCTATGCGGCCAGATGGATCTTTCAACGTGGCGAGCCAACAAAGCCCGTGGTGATCCGTTACCAGATCAAATGGGCGGCCGTATAAGTATGGGCGGAACTTGCGAAGAGCTCATACTATAGCCAAGCACTCTTTTTCAGTTACGCTGTAATTGGCCTCTGCTTTTGTCAGCGTACAACTCGCATAGGCGATCACGTATTCGGAGTAGCCGGGCTTGCGTTGCGTGAGGACGGCGCCAAGACCTACCCCACTGGCGTCTGTATGTACCTCAGTGGCAGCTGTCGGGTCGAAATGGCGAAGAATAGGTGGAGAGGTAAGAAGACGACGCAGTGTAGCAAACGCGTCGTCGCATGCAGGGGACCAGGAGGAAAGGTCCGCGCCACCGCGTAGGAGCTGGGTCAAGGGCGACATGGTCGATACGAAATTGCGGACAAAGCGCCGGAAATATGAGCACAGGCCCACAAAACTGCGTAGTTCTTTGACGTTAGTAGTCTTCGGGAACTGAGCGACTGCACGAAGTTTCGCAGGGTCCGGTAGAACGCCGTGATTGGACACGGTGTGGCCTAAGATGGTCAGCTCCCGCGCAGCGAAGCGGCACTTCTTGAGGTTCAGTTGCAGGCCAGCGTTGGTGAGACACGTCAAAACATGTCGAAGGCTAAGGAGGGGGTTCGGAAAGTCAGGCGAGAAAACCACGACATCGTCGAGGTAGCAAAGACACATAGACCACTTGAGGCCACGCAGCGTATTGTCCATGAGTCGTTCAAACGTGGCAGGCGCGTTGCAAAGTCCAAAGGGCATCACGTTGAACTCGTATAGACCGTCAGGTGTAATAAACGCCGTTTTCTGGCGATCGGCTTCAGTCATTGGAACCTGCCAGTAGCCAGAACGCAAGTCTAGGGACAAAAAGAATTCCGCGCCCTGAAGGCTGTCGAGGGCGTCGGCGATGCGCGGCAAAGGATAGACGTCCTTGCGCGTGACCTTATTTAATCGACGGTAGTCAACGCAAAAGCGAATAGACACGTCCTTCTTGCCAACGAGAACGACAGGAGATGCCCAGGTACTGTGGGATGGTTGGATAACTCCACGGCGTAGCATATCGTCGACTTGGTCGTTGATGACGCGACGCTCGTCGGCGGAGACGCGGTACGGTCGTTGACGCAACGGCTGGTGTAAGCCGGTGTCATTGTAGTACTGCACTTCCGACGTTCGGCCCAATTGCGGCTGAGAAACATCTAAGAAATTTCTGAAGTGGTGTAGAAGCTCAAGAAGCTCGCAGTGTTCGGCAGGGGGTAGCGTAATGGCGATAGAACTCGAAAGCATGTCACTCGACGACTCTTCAAGCGTTGAAAGGGCGAGGAGTTCGGTCGAGTCACGATGGAAAGATTCGTCTGGCACGGTAACAAAGAAGGAAGAGTCAAGCTGTTCCACGCGGCCGAGACATTCGCCGACCAGCAACGTAACCGATGCAGAAAGTGGATTGTACCCAAAAATATTGCTGATGCCTCCACCTTCTTCTTCTTCGTCACAATATATATATATATATATATATATATATATATATATATATATATATAGCCTCATACGCAGATCGAGTGACTCAAGTTGTCTACCAGTTGTTCGGTCTACTCGGTATGTGCTCGTCGTCGTAATGCCGCCGTGGTCGTTTCATCGTCGTCATTCGAGCTTCGTCATGCCGTCGTCGTCACAAAGTCGTCGCCTTATGGCATAGAAAGAACACTTAGCAAACAATCATTGCACTCACTCGCGCACATATGTATGCATCAAGAGTGCATCATCATCATCATCATCAGCAGCAGCAGCAGCAGCAGCAGCCTATATTTATGTCCACTGCAGGAGGAAGGCCTCTCCTTGAGATCTCCAATTACCCCTGTCTTGCGCTAGCTGATTCCAACTTGCGCCTGCAAATTTCCTAACTTCATCACCCTCACTAGTTTTCGGCCGTCCTCGACTGCGCTTCCCTTGTCTGGGTATCCATTCGGTAACTCTAATGGTCCACCGGTTATCCATCCTACGCATTACATGCCCTGCCCAGCTCCATTTTTTCCTCTTAATGTCAACCAGAATATCGCATATCCCCGTTTGCTCTCTGATCCACACCGCTCTCTTCCTGTCTGTTTACGTTACTGCTAACATTTTTCGTTCCATCGCTCTTTGTGCGGCCCCCAACTACTTCTCGAGCTTCTTTGCTAAGTTCGAAGTTTCTGCCGCATATGTTAGCACCGGTAGAATACAGTGATTACACTTTTCTTTTCAACGGCAGTGATAAGCTCCCAGTCAGGATTTGGTAATGCCTGCCATATGCACTCCAACTCAATTTTGTTCTTCTGTAAATTTATTTCTCATGATCAGGGTTCCCTGTTAGTAATTGACCTAGCTGAACGTGCTCCTTTACAGACTGTAGAGGCTGACTGGCGATCCTAAATTCTTGTTCCCTTGCCAGGCTATTGAACATTATGTTTGTCTTCTGTATATTAATCTTAAACCCCACTCTTACACTTTCTCGGTTAAGGTCCTCGATCATTTGCTGTAATTAGTCCTCATTGTTGCTGAATAGGACAATGTCATCTGCAAACCGAAGTTTGCTGAGATATTCGCCGTTGATCCTCACTCCTAAGCCTTCTCAGTGTGAATACTTCTTCCAAGCATGCAGTGAATAGCATTGGAGAGATTGTGTCTCCTTGCCTGACCCCTTTCTTGATAGTTAACTTTCTACTTTTGTTGCGGAGAACCAAGGTTGCTGTGCTCTCCTTGTAGATGTTTGCCAAGATATTCACGTATGCCTCTAGTACTTGATTACGCAATGCCTCTATGCAGTGTGCATACAAGAATATAATTGTCAGCGAGCACCTACCAATTTAGACTAATTAATCGGGCATGTACTGTGTCTAGGCCGCAAGGAAAGCTATGCGACCCAAGAGTTATTGTTGATGCCAGCGCGCACGTGTCGGCCTCAAGCAGATCGATTGAACGATGTTATTGAGGAGCAGCGGCAACTCCCATGTTCGCTGTAGGTCCATACGCGGTGCACTGCCCATGTATCCGATATAAAACCTCCGTCCAACACAAATATTGAATTCCGTGGCGATATTTACGTCACAAACAAATTACCATGCCGGTTATCAGTTGAAACTACGCGTTGCAACGCACTGTACGACACGTGGCTCACAATCTAAACTCAAGCTTCTTGTCACAGACCCCGTGAACGAGGCGCAAACGCCGGATTAAATTCCAAAGCCGACTGATCAGCTTCCGAAAATAATCCCACGAAAGCAAGGACAATTAAGAATGGGCCCTCTGGTGCGCCAGCAAACGCCGGTTGCTGTCCAAAGATCGAGTCAGAGCCAAGAGTTGTCGAAACACAACGAAATATATTCTTCACACAAGGCAGTTACACACACACATGCACACTTAGGCTAGACACAATACAAATCTGATTTACAAAACACAGGAAAATAAATAACGAAAAGCACTAAGAGTCCAACACGTAAAATACAAAATGAAAAGGAACACTAAGTGTCCAATCGTATTCACCCCTGTTGGTCTTGTCAGACGATCTCGGCGTAGCTCGGGGCAAATCTCGAAGAAGGAACTTCTTCCGTAAATGCAGACGCTCGATGAACTCGTCGACTAGCTTGCCGGGGAATCCCCTTCTTCCGCAGACGCTCGGTATTCACGTTACATCACTTCACCGGAGCGGACTGAACTGAACCCTTCTTATTCTCGCACGCCGGTTTTATACTCTCCGCCGGGGTTCTCGAACGTTCCTATCGGAGTCGTGCTCCTGTAGCATGGCCAAAGCCTGGGAATCTTCTAGTCTTTTCTCGCACATTCGACCGCCGCCGTCGGAGCGTCGTCGAGGGGGGGGGGGGGGTGATGACTCATTCCGTTGGCGCACGCTCACGCTGTAGCAATCTCTTTCTCGACTCGCCGGGTTAAAAGGTGTGTCGGCGCGCGCGTGTGCTCTCTCCCTCTCTCCGGTTACCGTCGCTTCGTCGATGTTTTAGACGTCTAGACTCCGTTTGTCGCGTCGGCTGTTTGAGGCATATGCGCTCTCCCCCTCGGTTGAAGTTGCCGTGGGGCCGGCGTGTTCTTTTGCTGGCTTGCGTGACGCACGGCGCGCGCTTTGATTATGCGCTCTTTTGTGACACTTCTCGAAGTTTGCCACGACGCTTTACGTCAAATGCTGTACAAGCAACAAGTTCGCGTTCGCTTCACACTTTAAGAACAAGCCGATTTTCTCCTGGAAAAAAGAATCAGTCTAGATCAAAATGCCCGGAATACGCCCCAATTGTCGTCGTCACAGCTTTGCCCATGCAGAGATGCGCAATCCACGTAGTTCTGCGGCGCCGATCTTTTGGTACAGGTGAAAATTTGTGAGACGAAACAGACTTGTCTTTCCACCTGGCTGACAGGCATTGCGGAACGCAGCACGTCGTGCGCAGTTTCTTAGCTGGCGCCTTCATCGTACTACCGCCGCACCCCGGTCGCAGTACAACGGCTAGAGTGTATACTAGAATACGGTCGAGTGGGACTAGCGGCTGGGGTGGCGCATGCTTTGCAGTGAGGCGCCCGATGTGCAAAAATACTGTGGCGGCGCTGCGATCGAAGTGGACTGGGCCGCATGAAGGTCGCACCATTGGAAACTGCTGGCGGTACAGCTCAGCAGGCTCATTCGTATTACTTCGCGCGCTGGTATTTGCGTTCATACCGCGCTAATGGTATTCATAATTGCATATGACATGAATTTATGCCTTAAGAATAAATTCATTGCTTTCTCTTCTTTATATTATTTTATTTTTTAATGCCGCTCGGTGATGCGCGTGCATTGCGGCCGCAGTGTTGGCTTTCATTCTACTATGTTATTGTACCGTTCCCTTTTGAGAACAAATATTTTTCTCGTATCTCTCGTGTGTAGTGTTGCGCATGTAGTTTTCCATCAGTAAGTCTTGCGAAACGCCGACGAAGAAACATATGTACCCTTCCTGCTTTCCACTTCAAACAGGTAAAACATATCTGCCCCATCCGGCGCCTTGCACTCAGATTTACGGGAAGCATTGTTATAGAGAAAAAAAGAGTAAACTGCAGCGCAACATTCCATTTAAGTTTCCGCCTTCCTCGCGTAACAGAATGCGGAGTAATTGGTATGGGGTCATTTACTGCGGTCGGACTTCGAGGGCCGAAAACGGTTTTATAGTTAGCCATTCTATATGCTAATCTTTGGCCGTAAGCCGTACGTGGACTGTTTTTCCAGTCGATGCTTCAAAATAAAAAAGAAAAGAAAGAAAGCCTGCGCGGTAGCCTAATTAGTGGCTATATAGTGGATACGGCGTTGCGCTGCTAAACTGGAGCTCGCGGGTTCAATCCAGGTCGCGGAATTCGACGGGAGCGAAATGGAAAAACACTCGTGTGTTTCTATTTAGGTGCGCGTTAAAGAAGCCTAGGTGGTGAAAACTAAACCTCATCATCATATCGGGGTTTTGCCACGTAAAAACCTAGAATTTGTTTAAATTTTAAAAAAGAGAGAGAAGCATGTGGCTGCGTTCTTCGGCTTTCTTCTAGGGGTGTAAACAAAATAAATTATTCTCGAGCATGATTTGTGAGAAAAACATGTCACGCTTGTGCTATATTTCATACATAAATGTAATGCCGTTCCTAAATGTATGACCGCTCAACTCAGCAGCTTGTATACTATGAACGGCTGCTTTCAGTTATCCGGTGCACTAGCATAACGACCATAATGAAACAATTAAAGGAACGGCATGTGTCACATACACGTGGAAATATGTGCAGATCTTTTGCGTTCGTTGAAGAACATAAGTGTGGCTTTAACTGGTATTCATAGCGCTAAAACGACACAAGGACGAGGAAGAACACGGGACGAGCGCTAGATAGCGCTCGTCCCGCGTTCTTCCTTGTCCTTGTGTCGTTTTAGCGCTATGAATACCAGTTAAAATTACAATGACCTACCAACACGCCCAAACTTCTTCCCTGATAAGTGTGGCACCACATGGGGCACCCAGTTGTAATGGGTTGCAAACATGGTGAGACTGTCAAAAAAAGTTTTCCTTGTCTGAATCAAGCTAGCAGATTTACAGGCTGCCCCCAAACGGGGCGTTTATATTGAATAACAGCTAGGAACAGCTTAAGCAGGACTTATTAACGCCCATGCGTTAATTTTCTCAGGAACTGCGCCTCTGCGCAACAGCCACGACTCTCCGGCAGCACAATCATTCGGAATAACAGTCCTCACTTGCATGGGTCACTCACCTTCGAGACTGCAATGGTGCTGTCATGCGTTACATGCGAACGGAAACGACTATTCGACATCCTACAGTATATAAATAACACTTGCATATATATATAGTAGTAACTGGATGTTTCAGTGGGCCAAGCGTATTTAGAAACATGAGAAGCACAACTTCGCGGTTATCGTAAGTTTATTTACCCAACAGTTTCGGTCGGTGGACCGACCTTATTCAAGGGACCGCCCCTTGAAAAAGGTCGGTCCACCGACCGAAACTGTTGGGTAACTAAATTTAACCGAAGATAACCACGAAGCTGTGCTTCTCATTCTTATATATATATATATATATATATATATATATTGACGCGTACTCTATCTATAGACGTTTAAACGACGATGACAGTATGTGCATTAACTGACTCTGAGTAGTAGGACAGGGTATTCGAAGACGAAGAAGATGTCTTTGTGCTGGTGATTCTGAAGCTGCTCCGCCGTCTTGTTCAACGTGTGGTCTCTTGTTCGCGTTGACCCGTGACACTGGTGGAGGTGCTGGGTACACAACCCCGCCTGATGATCCAGACTCCTCCCGGAAGCCGTTCATCTAGCCCATCTCCAATAACTCCTGTGCATCGCTTCAGTCGGCGGTTGCTAGGCCTTGCTCCCGAGCTCAACCCCCTGCAAGAACGCTCGTCCGAGCCCTGTCTACCTCTGTCAATGGCGACCACCAGCCCGCCACAGGTTCCACGAGTTCCGGAAGACAGCTCTACTCACAGTCCGTCCCAGGTAACCCTTCTGCAACCACTGGTTCCCGATCGCTTTCATGGTGGCGCACATGAAGACGTTGAAGACTGGCTTGACCAGTACGAACGTGTTGCCAAGGTCAATGGGTGGACTGTTTAACAAAAGCTCTCCCACGCCTATTTCTCCCTCGACGGTAGTGCCCGCACGTGGTTTGAGAACCGTGAAGCCAACATCACCACGTGGAATGATTTCCAACATCAGCTCACTGAGACATTTGCGAGTGTTGACCGACGGGATCGTGCCCAGCAACTAATTGAGTTGCGGTTCCAGAAACCAAATGAAACTGTGGCAATGTTTGCCGAGGACATGACCCGCCTGTGTCGTAGAGCTGACCCTCACATGACTGAGGAAAAGAAGTTGCGCTACCTTATGCGTGGCGTAAAAGAACTATTCGCCGGACTTGTGCGCAATCCACCGAGTACCGTGGCTGATTTTATAAAGGAAGCCACTGGTATTGAACGCGCACTCCATCTAAGAGGCAGGCAGTACGATCGCTTGCCCACCAGCACTCCTATCCACTCCGCCGCAATGACCGTTACCAGTCAGAACTCCCTCCGTGATCTAATTCGGGAGATTCTTCGCGAAGAACTTCAGAAGCTCTGGACACCGGCAGTGGGCCCACCATAGCATCAGTCGCTGAAATCGTCCGTGATGAAGTTAGGCAAGCGTTTTCGGCAAGCGATCCTGTTCACGAGCAGCGCCCCCTAAGTTACGCCGACGTTGTCCGACGTCAACCAGCTATGACGCCCATGCGGTCGCACCATCAGCCACCGAGGGCCACACCATGGTCATCACCAACAGAGGAACCTTTGAGACATCCGCCCGTTGTGCCGATACCGTCCTACCGCCAGCCGCCGTCAGCTGCATTTTGGTCACCGCCACAAGACGAGCCTTCGAGGCGGCCGCAAATTCGAAGTACGGACGTATGGCGCACTGTCACTAGGCGCCCCCTCTGCTATCACTGCGGAGGCATCGGCCATGCCTCACGTCATTGCTGGTACCGCGATGCCTCATTTCGACCTTATCAATCCTGGTCTGACGGTCGACGCACCAGTGACGACCACATGCTACGCCGCGACGACGCTGCTTTTCAAGGTGCACCCGCAACGCGCACTCTGAACGACGACTCTCAGTCCAACCACCAGACCGATTTTGGCCGGCGGTCACGCTCTCCGTCCCCTGCTCATTCATCTGCACCGAATGGACGTACTTTTGCTGACCTCCGGGGAAGAAGGTCGCCCAGTCCACGCCGGGGAAACTAACGGCGGCGACCTCTGGGGGTATGGTTGCGGGCCAACAAGACGATGAAAAAAACCCCAATAATCCCGCCGCAGGACGCGGTGAAGCCGACAAACTCTAACACCGACGAAATTGTGAGCGCCGATATTATTGTTTCAGTTGACGGACTGCAAGTGACAGCGCTAGTCGACACTGGTGCCGATTATTCGATAATGAGTCAAGCTCTAGCCGTTCGCCTTAAGAAAGTAAAAACTCCCTGGACCGGACCTCATATAAGGACTGCGGGCGGCCAACTGCTCACGCCTGCTGGTAGCTGTACGGCGAGAGTCACCATAGGAGGTTCGTCCTTCGTGGCAACTTTCGTCGTTCTTGCAACATGCTGTAAAGATTTAATCATAGGCATGGATTTTCTACGGGAATACGACGCCATAATCAACATCCCGGACCGCTTGGTTACGTTTCACAGGACACCGGATTTAATTCCCTGCTTATCGCCGAAACGCAACGCCTGTCGTCTAATCGAAAACGACGTGATCGTCCCACCTCGGTCATGTATCCTTGTTTCGGTCGCATGTGACGTACCGTTTGATTGTGAAGGAGTTGCAGACCAAGTAACCCCCTTGTTATTTACTCACGGTATCGCCGTTGCACGAGGCATCCTAAATGTCACCGATGGGCACACGAACCTGTTGTTGACCAATTTTAGCACAGAGCGACGGCACCTACCAAAGGGCACGGCTGTCGCCTATTTTGACGATGTCGCTGATGTTCGTGGGTGCTTTTCAGTACTAGAAGAAGCGCATGCGCAAGACCCAGCACCTGTGCTTGACGTTAACACTACTTTACCGCAACGTGAGCGAGAACGACTTCTTGCGCTACTGGCCGAGTTCCACGACTGCTTTGCGACGACGTCAAGAGTCGGTCGAACGCCCCTAACCAAGCACCGCATCATCACAGAGGACGAAGCGAGACCGACTCACCAAAACCCTTATCGTGTGGCCCCAAAAGAGCGTGAAGCGATACAGCATCAGGTAAACCAAATGCTTGAAGACGATGTGATTCAGCCTTCCAAGAGCCCCTGGGCATCACCTGTAGTTTTGGTAAAGAAGAAGGACGGCAGCCTACGTTTTTGTGTGGATTATAGAAAGCTAAATCAGGTGACAAAAAAAGACGTGTATCCGCTTCCCCGCATAGACGATTCACTTGATAGGCTTCGAAACGCTCGTTATTTCTCTTCCATGGACTTAAAAAGCGGGTATTGGCAAATTGAAGTAGACCCGAGAGACCGTGAGAAAACCGCTTTTGTCACGCCAGATGGACTATACGAATTTAAGGTCTTGCCTTTCGGCTTGTGCTCTGCACCTGCTACTTTTCAACGGCTTATGGATACCGTGCTTTCGGGGATGAAGTGGAAAACCTGCTTAGTCTATCTTGACGACGTCATAGTGTTTTCCGCAACGTTTAAAGAGCACCTTGAACGGCTCGAAGCCGTTCTGCAGTCTATACGGTCCGCCGGCCTCACCCTAAAGCCTGAGAAATGCCACTTTTGCTTTGAGGAGCTACAGTTCCTTGGCCATGTCGTCAGCCACGCGGGAGTCCGCCCGGATCCTAAAAAAATTGCCGCTGTCGCACAGTTCCCTGTTCCTTCCGATAAAAAGGCTGTCAGGCGCTTTCTCGGCGTCTGCGCATATTATCGGCGATTTATTGCAGACTTTGCTCGCATTGCGTCGCCGTTAGCTCGCCTCACGAGAGATGACGTTGCGTTTGTATGGGGTGACGAACAGCAAGCTGCATTTCATGATTTGCGGAACCGGTTACAAACGCCCCCTGTGCTTGCCCACTTTGACGAGACAGCTCCGACAATGCTTCACACTGATGCCAGCAATGTTGGTCTCGGAGCTGTGCTTGTGCAGTGCCAGGAGGACACAGAAAGAGTGATCGCTTATGCAAGCAGAACGCTGTCACGCGCAGAAGTAAATTACTCTACAACTGAGAAAGAGTGCCTCGCCGTGGTATGGGCGGTTACAAAATTTCGCCCTTATTTGTACGGTCGCCACTTCGACGTTATCAGCGACCATCATTCGCTTTGCTGGCTCACAAATCTGAAAGATCCTTCCGGGCGATTAGCCCGTTGGAGCCTGAGACTGCAAGAGTTTGATATGACGGTCCTGCACAAGTCAGGGAAACGGCATACCGACGCTGACTGCCAGTCTCGGTCACCCATTGAGTCAGCTCCTTCGACCGATGAAGAGGAAACAGCATTCCTTGGTCTTCTCGACACGTCTACCATCGCACAACAACAACGTGACGACCCTGAGTTGCTTGACCTGATTAATTTCTTGGACGGACGAACTAGGACAGCACCTAAAGCTTTCGCAAGAGGATTGTCATCGTTTTGCTTAAGGAACAAAGTCCTATACAAAATGAACTTCTCATCGAGCGGATCAAGCTATTTGCTCGTCGTTCCTACTGCTCTTCGTAGTGAAGTACTGGAAGCATGCCACAATGAGGTCACTTCTGGGCATCTAGGATATACGCGGACACTGAGCAGAGTGCGACAAAGATATTATTGGCCAGGACTTCCCGTTGCCGTGAAACATCACGTTCGGACCTGCCTAGAGTGCCAGCGGCGCAAGTCACCTCCAACGAAACCAGCCGGTTTGCTACAACCCGTTCAGGTACCGCAAACACCATTTGACCAGATCGGAATGGACCTCTTGGGTCCGCTTCCTACCTCTACTAGTGGTAACCGCTGGGTTATTGTAGCAACTGACTATCTTACTCGCTACGCCGAAACAAAAGCTATCCAAAGAGGCACATCAGCAGAGGTGGCCCGATTTTTCATAGAGAATGTTGTGCTGAGACATGGCGCACCAACCATCGTCATAACAGACCGAGACATCGCATTCACAGCCGCGCTTTTAGATAACGTCCTGATGCTCAGTGGCACAAGTCACCGAAAGACAACAGCCTACCATCCACAAACAAACGGACTAACAGAGCGCCTGAACAAAACACTCGAAGACATGCTTTCCATGTACGTGAATATAGAGCACAACGATTGGGACGAGATTCTGCCTTATATCACGCTTGCTTATAACACGGCTAAACAAGAAACTACACGGATGACTCCATTCAGCCTTGTACACGGACGTGAAGTAAGGACGATGCTCGACGCCATGCTACCACACGAACCTGACGACATTGACACGGATGCCGATGCGTTTACGCAACATGCAGAAGAAGCCAGGCAGCTCGCACGCGTGCGAATACACCAGCAGCAAGCATACGATGCAGGTCGCTATAATGCCCATCATAGGCCTGTAACTTATGAAACCGATGAAAGAGTATGGGTCTGGACGCCTATACGAAAACGGGGACTATCCGAGAAGCTTCTGAGGCGATATTTCGGACCCTATAAAGTGCTGCGTCGGCTAAGTGACGTCACATACGAGGTCGTTCCAGATAGCCCTCACTGCACAAGGCGCCGCCAACACCGTTCTGAACTTGTGCACGTAGTGCGCATGAAGCCCTACGTCATCGAGTGACTGTACGAGCGACTTTCATTTTCACCAAGCGAACTTTATTGTCTAGCATCGAGGCGATGCTCTTTTGGAGAGAGAGCAAATGACGCGTACTCTATCTATAGACGTTTAAACGACGATGACAGTATGTGCATTAACTGACTCTGAGTAGTAGGACAGGGTATTCGAAGACGAAGAAGATGTCTTTGTGCTGGTGATTCTGAAGCTGCTCCGCCGTCTTGTTCAACGTGTGGTCTCTTGTTCGCGTTGACCCGGGACAATATATATATATATATATATATATATATATATATATATATATATATATGGTTTTGGCTGCGATGAATATTATTTCTGCGAATGAGAGTTGTATGTGCAGTACTCACTAATAAGCGTGTTTATTACTGCAAACACGTGCGCTTATTCCGGTCGGGAGTTCTCACTTTTTCAATTAGTGCATTTAGAATATTTGTTGTTTTCCCTTACATATATATCATGAACATATATGTCTATGTGTCCTTTGATTTAATAACCTAGAAATTACCTATATTTAATTACCTAGCAGTTGATAAACCTGGTTTATTTCACTCTAATATTGTTTTCTTCAATAATTGTCCCTGAGCAATGCCACCAACAAGAAGCGCGCGTAAAATGACACGATATCATTAATAAAATTTTCTAACGTAGCTTCATGTTGCAGAGATACCAGTTACTTTTAGAGGACAGCAGTAAAAACAGCAGTTCACCTGGCTAAAACTACATTTGGTACCGGCCGTCAAGAGTCATGGGCACACCAAAGCAACTACAACATCAAAAAATGTACTGCACAGACGTTCAGCGAGAAAAACTGGGCGTCCGCCAGGGTCCGCGTAGCGAACGCGCGCTCACTAGCAGACGACGCGCTTGACAACGACAGCAACATTGAAGACGTCGCGTTGTATAATCCATGCCTCAAATATATATGTTTAGCAAAATGGTGTAAACATAAATTTACAGCAGAAATAAAGCGCTATTTTAAGAGCGTACTATGCGCAATCGGCCTTGGCGCCCGCAGCGAAAGTACGTTGAATATGCCGCGGAGCGCGTTTTTGCACCAATCCAGTTCGCTCGCAGCGCCCTCGCACAATTTTTCCACACGCGGCGCCTCAGCGGGAGAGCGCCTTTCGGCCCACTCGACCATTGTCTATTACATTCTACTACGATCATGGCGGTCACGGACGGGTCGTCGGCTCCAACCTGCCTACGGAGTTTCCTGCGCTCGCTGCTAGGCGTGGTACGACTCGCTTGAGTCGCGAATAGCGGGCTCCGGTGGCGGCGACGACTAGACAGGCTAGAGATAAATGCTTCTTGTAACTCATGTCGCACCATCTAGCTTTGCATTAAACAACTATTCGATCCTTAGCAAATTTAATAGTTTGCTTACACGACAATGACATTGTAGCGCGAGCCACCAATTGTCCAGTTAGACCGATTTGGTGCTTCAAGATCAGCACCACAGACACAGGTATAAGCAAATGAAGAAAGAAATCATAAAGTTCAGTTCACGTCGGAGTGACGCGAATCTCGTAGCAGTTTGTTTCTTTCCACGGTCGAGCAGAGAATATCCCACCAGCTTCGCTTTCGTTGACAGAACAACAACGCGGCACCGGCGGTGGTCGCTGCGATTTCATGACACCTGCAATGCGATAACAAGAAGGAATCAAAGCGATACGAAGCCGGTTGCGCACCACCGCAGCTGTAGGCCAGTGGTTAGGGCGTCCGCTTCGGCTGCGGGAGGTGGTTCGTTCGAAACCCACCGCCGGACACCTACCGGAATACAAATGAGGCACAAGCGTCCCCCGGCCAGGCGCCCGGCTTCCTTCAGGGGTGCTCGCTTGGGAGAGGCTCCGCTAACCCCGCTGTCCCCCTCGTGGGATTTGTTTCGAACCAGACCAACCTGCGAAGGTGGTATCGCTATGCGTGCGGCCCAGACGGCACTTTCGCACCGGTGCGCACCGGGACAAGCTGCTGTGAATTGGAACGCACGACCAGTCCAAGCGCTCCCCGGAGCCTTGGGCTGCGCCAGATCGCTTGCTTGAAAAAAAAAAAAAAATGGGTGTGGCCGCGACAGTAGCGGGGATCGCGGTCAGTTCACCCGCGGAGCTTCTTTTTGCCACACGTTGCAAAGGCAAGGCTTTGGTGACTTAAGATAAACAGGAGGTGCCGACTCACCTGATAAGGCGTTCCAGCTTGTGTCCTGGTGAGCCAGCTAAAACCCCTTGATGTTAGAAAGTAGCGACACGCTATGATCTACGCCGCAACACCCTCGCCGGCGCGGTCAACCTCCTCTTTTTCTCCCCCTCTTTCTCGGAGGCAGCGCATCCGCCACGCTGAATGGCTGCGGCGCTCGAGACTACCCCGTCAGGTGACCCTGACGTCACGAAAACGGCGCGAAACTTGCTTTCGCGCGCCTTTAGTTTATCCCACTCGCCATGAGCAGTCCAAGTGGTGGTCGCCCTGCCGCTCCGAACGTGTGTTTCCCAAGTTTTTCCATCCTTTCGTAGGAATCTAAGATTCGTTCTCCGTGAAAATGTCTTGCTGCTGCGCGTGTCAATGCAGCAGCAGGCCAGAGAAAGGGCAAGCCTTATTTTATATCCCCCGAGGTGAACGGAATGTCGTGCGTCGGAAGCAGTGGCTCCATAACATCGGGAGAAGGGATTTCGCCCCTTCTAACCACGCCGTTCTTTGCGAGGTGAATGTTGCAGCTTTCCTCATATTTGTGGATGAAGTTGCATGGAGATTTTGATGCTCTTCGCATAGCCGGACTCTTCGTTCAGTTTAATACAGAGCACCGATAACTGTGCATATAGTTTTTTTTAAAAGTGAGTCGGCTGAAATTTTCGTTGACTCTTCGAGCCATGACAAAGCTTTCTGTGTTTTCGCGCGTGCGTTAGTTTTCAAATGTATGTAATTTGTGAGTTAATGCGTGTAACTCATATTTTGTAGTTGTGTGCGTGTGTGTGTGCGTGTTTGTGTATGTGCGTGCTTGTGTGCGTGTATCTGTGTGCATGTATGTGTGTGCGCGTGTGTGTGTGTGCGTGTGATCCTTGTGCCTGATACTTGTGAAGCCAAGGAACTATTTTACTCTTATTGCGTGCTTATTGTATCTTTGCAAAGTTTCAACACTGCGAGCATTTTTTTTCTTTATGTACTTTATGTTGCGAAGGCATGAACCGCAATATATAGATAGATAAGTGGTATTATGTATTATTCGCGCATGCTCATTAAGTACAAGCCACGCGCTTCTGATAATCTCCCTCAATTCTGATAAACTTGACATCTTGAAGTCTGTAAGTTAATTATCAAGTGCCAGTCTTAGCAGTTTCCGTGTAAGCAATCAGCCTTTTTTTTTTTTAGAGAGAGAGAGACTTAGGTTACTCCCAAAGGTGATGGAATGTAATTTCTCGTCGTTTCATAGTGACGGAATACAGGCGCGTGTGTAAAGTTCTATGTTGGCTGTTTCGCAAACACAGCACGTATTTCGCACAGTGGCATTGGTACAAAGGCTTTTGGCCCACTCATTTTGGCGAATTCACTTTAAGTAAACTATCACATTTCTTCTTGGTTACCTTCTCTGAGCCTTTAAGAGCGAAGATTGGGAACCAAATTCTCGTTTATACTCCACGCTGCTTATATTGTATGCACCCAATACACCTCCGCGTTACGGACAACCCAAGTGGCGACGTAGAGGTAAACAGTTCAGCCACTGCTTCGTACTCATTTTTTGGGAGCGCTTCCGCTTGTATTTATCGAAGCGTCCTAAAAAAAATGGCACGACGTTCTATCGGAAACGTACTTTCGTCATGACAGTTTCACAAGGAATAAATTCCCATACAACGCTTCAAAGGGCCGAATAGACAAGCGCGCGCATTGATTCTAATGCGGCTGCAGCGAGCCACTGGAGGGTTCAGCGCCGCGCCGGCCCGGTGAGGGGGAGAAATCCGAGGAGAATTGAGGAGGAAAGCGCGCGCGTGGGGGAGAGTGTCGCTGCTTTCTAACATCAAGAGGTTTTAGAGCCAGCTTACACTCTAAAAAAAAAGGGAGTGAGAATGGAGCAACGGGCTCTGTTCCTCCTTCAGGCCAGCGAGTTCCTCCTTCGAGCAAGGTTCACGCGCTGCGCCCTCTTGCGGCAATCGTAAATGGAGCAACTTTCCTCCCTTAGCGCGAGCACCCCGGGACCTGAAAATGAGTTGCGCCGTGATCCCGTGTAGCGCATTGCGATTTCATCGGCTGCGACCGATCGGTTCCATCTCTACGAGCACCATAGGCGATCACTTCACCCACTGACTGTGTTTGAGTGCCTTCAATGTGCTGCGTGGATACTTCATCGCGCAACGATGCGCATGCGATATCATGAACGTCGGTGGAGGAAGGTTGATCGCAAAACAGGCAAGTTATTTTATTCTCGATCATTGGTATGCGCATACGAATTGCTCTCAGCAATAGGCTATATACATTTTAGACGCAGTCCTGTTAGACAGTATTTACTGCACCGAGATGCAAGCAAGGCCTTAAAATGTATTGGTAATCTAGATCTTCTTGCTCATGTAGGGGATAATGCTTAAGGATATTTCTTTTCTTTATTCTCGCGGTACATGCGGCTGTCGTGCGATTATTATTAGTGCGAAAGTGCCTATTAAGTTGCCTTAACAAAAAATAAATATGTGGAAACGCGTACGTGTAATGAAAACGGTGCAGAAAGTGACCGATAGTATCCCGAAATCGATCGCCACTGAAATTTATAGCTGCAGTGGCTATGGTGCTTTATTTCCTTATGGTCGCGGCTTCGACTCTGGTTCCTGTGGCCGATTGCGGTGGGGGCGGAATTTGAAAGCAACTGTAGTCTCTTGTCAAGTTTTTATGCAAATTGTAACATATTATTCTACAGCTATTTAACTATGTGTTGTTTACGTGGTTCAAAACAAAGGCCAAGTGATCTGATTTGTTTTTCATGCACCATGCTACATCATATTCGGTTTGAAAAAAACTTTGTCCACTTTTTTCAGTGTCATGCGTTACTGCATTTGAGAATGACATTTTCACAATTCAATTTTTTATTCCTTTTAGAATACATGGCTAACTGGAACAAGCACTGGACCTTTATATGTACATCATCGAAGTTGAAGTTCAGCACATCAAAAGACGCGACTTAATTGCTTCTATAACCTGCATGGCTTCTGAAAATAAATACAGACGCCAGAGCCAACCATAAATGACACAATTGCCGATTTTGTTGTGTTTGCTGCTTTGTTGTGATGTCTTGCAATAATTAATTGTTTCATGAATTTCCATCAATGTTGTTGAATGCCACCAATCTTGACTGCTTAAAAATTACCGAGATTGCTGGCAAAGGTGTGTGATAATAAAGCAATCTTGCCATGCTGTAATAAAGTCTGCATTTATTTACTCTTGCCTCCGTCACTATCTTAATTTAAAATTGCGTTCAAACGAAAGCAAACTTAACGTGTTGTCAGCCAAACTGGCAAGCTTTACAGGTGAGATGTTGCATGTTCAGAGGTCACGAGCATTAGGTGTTATGCATCAAAAATGCTTTCGAATGGTTGTTGTCCTGAATTAGTTTTTAGCTACTCCTTCATGAAATCCCTCTTTCCCACTAGTCCACATAATTATCAGCCTTACTTTGCCGTACCAGTCCTTAAAAGCCTACACATAGTTGTGTTATACATCTACTGCTTGTAATAAATTATCAACACGCCCAAATTACCATTTAAGAGTCTGTCACCTTTTACTAGCTAATAACATAACAAATCTGCACAATTCAAAAGTACTGCCATCCAATGATTTTTAAAGAATCGCACTACAATGATTAAAAACGAAAGTAATGTAATTAACATATAACAAAAGTAACAACAAATATACTATGATGAACAAAAGCACACTACCTGAGCAAGAAACTGTTTTAAGACTATGTGGAAGAAATAAGCAGGTGTCTGCCACAGTTTCAATAAGGCATCACAATAGTCTGATCAAATACATTATGGTTCTTCCAGAAGCAAAAAAAAAACAAAAAAGTACACTTCTACAACATTGTATGCAAAGCCAACTAGTAATACGTACAATGGCACAGTTGATGTCTGCAAATCAATACATAGCAATTCTTTATTGTAACTTGCCTTACAAATAAAATCGACCGTGGTGACTATTATCCATCTGTAACACTCGAAGATGCACGCAATATGGCACATAAATAGAAAGCATGCGGCACCAAAAGGGGCCATGACAAACCATAGCCTTCAACAACGCACCACATGCATTTCTATGCGTTCCACCTCGTCAACCCGTGTTCAATGTCACCAGCAGCCATAAGAAAAGATGGGTTTCGGCATGTGTGCATCAAAGCATTGTTCAAAAGTTATATCTTGACAAATAAGCAAAACAGGGGCGAAATAGCCATTTTTTCAATGTGCAGAAACGATGCGAAAGCCAGCCATTGAGCATCCTGAAGGGAAGGTGCCTGTGACATATAAATGCCAACAGAAGTATATGCCGTTAGGATCCGCTTTTAAGTGCCTTTTTGTGCCTACATGAAAGTGAACTTTGAAGAGTGCTGGTTTCTCAGTGGCTTTGGGATGCCTGAATGCCAAGTACACCATGCAATGAGGGTTGCCTTCAGGAATGTACTCTGCATATATTTGGGGAAGCAGCCGAAAGAGGCACCATTTTTGGCTTGCTGATCCCCTAAGGCTGGCTTTGCCACTAAGACATACGTCCCTAATGGCAGGAGGTATGGCCTTTTTGTCATGAAAGCCATACTTGAAGGACAATTTTTTCCAAGGTCCTGCTTGCGGATCACTCCGTCAGCAACTAAACCTTCCAAAACGTGGGGAAGAACACAGTCAATACCCCCTTCAAGTATGTCATGCATGGCATCAGGAGGTAATTGTTCAGTGACATCAAACTTTTCAAGGCCTTGCAATGGCGATACATTTGTAATGCCGTACAAGGGCCCATTTATAGCTGGGTCAAGTGTGAATGCTTTAAGGTGGCTCTTGTGTGCTGCACTTGTCCTCTCGATACAGTCATCCAAATTATGCAGCATCCGCAATTGTCTGTGCTGAGCTAAGCAGTAATGGCAGACTGTGCCGCTGCTAAAGCAGCACTGGAGACCTGCCAAGAGGTGCATTGAGAGGTTATCTCCAGAGAATGCCACAGTCACAACATTAAAGTGCAGACTGCCAGTGCCCCCTCCATTCTTTTATATTAAATTTAGGTCCTGCACGAGTGGCAGTAGCACTTAGGCCAGGCCATGCCGTAGCATGACACGGTACTCCACAACTAGAAGCAAGTGAATGGCGCTGAGTTTTGACCGATGCCGAGGATGCAGATTCAAAATAGAAAAGTTAACTGGTAAAATTTTGTGCCGTCCAGCAGCACCACCTAGAGGGTTTACAAGCTCCAGCTCATCAGTGTACAAAAGCAGAAATACAGTGCTATGACTGGCATCCTGTGCAAGCTGACGGTACTGACTGAATGCATTGCCATCAGCAAAGTCATAGAGCACATCTTGCGATTTTGACACAGACTGTGAAATGCATTCTAGCAAGTCCTCGCATTTCAGGAAATTTGTTGACAGTTTAGAGATAGAAATATAACATGTAAAGTCTTTGTAACTGCCAGTCTGCAGTGGCATCTGAGTAGCTTCAGTGTAAATAAAGTGCTCCGAAATGTATTTTTTTCTCATGTGAGTACTTGTCAAGTCGGAAAATATATTGACAACAATATCCGCAGCATTCAGTTGGCATGCCAGGTTTTCTATTGTGCATGGTGCCACATTTTTTCCTCTAGGAGCTTTGCAGTTTTTTTGAACATCCCTTCTATGACACCATGAATGAGGGCTTTCACAAGGGTGAAAATTTCATCTGTGGTACTCAACGGTAGCTGCAACTTTTCCATGATTCTGATGCAGAACATAGCTATCTGCTTCCCTGATTGTCGCAATGAAGTCAAAGTTCGAAGCAGTGTCATCACTGTTTGTATCTGATGAAGTTGAGGCATCAGTAACGATGCATTTTCTCCAGTTGCTTCACCACAGCCAAAGTCAGGTGTATGCTCATCGGCGCTAATGCCAGCGGCCTTTGTGTGAAGGCGATGCACGTGCTTCTTGTAGGCGAAGTAACGGCGAAATGATGCCGCGCAATTCTCTATTCCACATAATACGCAGAAATACGGCTAACAACTGAGGACGTCTTCTGAAATGTTCCACTTCAGTGATATTTCGCTTCTCGCCTTCAGGCACTGAGGACGTGACGGCCGCATTTAAGCGGAAAGTAAAAACGCTTGTATAGTGCATTGGATGCACGTTTAAGAACCTCGAAAATACATTATAGAATTTCTTTCTATGCTAAACTATAATGTACGATATAGATTGTTCAATGGTTCTTTTTGTCTCAACATCTATACGCATGTATGCTGGAACAGTGGCTCCTTTATTTTTAGAAAAATGGAGGAGGCGCTGGCTGGGAGTGACATCGTCGACGCAGCACCGGCAACAAGGAGAGCGCTTTTCAACTAGGTCGTACCATTCGAAAGGTGCTTGCTAACTACACTCGCATTGTGCGTGCTCCTCGTGTGTGCACAGAGTGCGTGAGCGTAGGAAATGGTACTCCCACGACAACAGTAATACCTGTGCTGATGCTTGCTGAGTGCCGGTTGGCAGAATTTAGTTATGCAAGTTTGTTGCCTCAATGCAACATTGAAAATCTTGATAAGCGTCTTCTTCCGATGAGAAATATTACGTTCGGAAATAATCGTGATCATGTGCGCACAGGCGCGTGAGCTCCCCCTTTTCTGCTGAAGTTGCATAATAGCGACCCATGTGCTTTTTCACCGATTCTTACTGCAATCTCGTTTCCTCGCTTATAAATGCTTCGACGTCGTCTGTGCTTATGAGGTTTTCGGTTTACGAGCAGTTTATGAGAAAAAAATCACAGCTTGCTACTAGTACAGCTTACTTTTTAAGACAAGGCGTGTTGACATAACTGACGGGAAAGTTGCTTATGAAAGAAAAAAGAAATGAATTGTTATGTAAAGAAACATTTGTTTGTGATGTGCTGCTCCTGCGTGTGTTGAAAATTTTACTGAGATGAAGGGGCCCTATTATCATGTGCACTGTTGCCACCCTGCACTAGCGCAAACATTGTTTTCATGACTATTTTTAGGTGCTCCTCGCATGTATTCACCATGTGACAGCTTTAATGGGCTACTGCTATAAGTCAACACATAACAGAGGGGACTCCTTGGCTATGGCCGCCATGGTGCAACGTGTAATCTGGATGGTCGAGTCAGGTATATATGAAGTGTATGTGTTCCAAATAGTAGGATCTCAGTATCATTCGTTGATAAGTTAGTCGACGTATTACTCAACACAGCTTACTAAATTGACTAAATATTTATGCAACTTGCTGCTTATTTGTGTTCATAGCTGTTTTGCACACATTATCACGTTCTATAAGAAAACTAGACCCAACATGTTGTGATGAGTATTTTTTTTCAACAATCGCTTGGCTGCTATTAACATTTCATTTTTGCTAAGTACACAGTGTGTTCATTACTTTTTATTTTGGTTTCATTGTTTTGAAACTGTTTTTCATGCTGTAGCTTTTATTTACGATTTTCATCTGTTTATGCTACACGCTCGTGCAGTATCTAAGTGTAGTGGGCCAAATTTGTCACAGGTCTAAGCGCACGGCGTGCTTAGCATTGTTTAACATATTTACAATTATTTGTCTTGTTGCCAGAATAAATACCACTGGCAAATGCACATTTGACGAGCTTGGAACTTCTTGAAATGATACATGAAAGCCAGTATTCACTGTGCTGCAGCAACTACACCAGTGAGGTGTTTTCTAGTAAGCTTGCTATTTTATTTTATATTCATGGCAAGCTATTCCGATGCATGCAAGTAGGCATTGTAGCAGTTGCGAGTCTGTCTAGTTACATTGTTTTTCACTTTACGTCAATACAGCATAGACCACAGAGTTAGCTGGTAGATAGTTCAGTGTATTGATACTGTCTCATTAAAGAAGCACACTACTTCGCACATAGTGCTTAAATGTCTGCTTGCTCTTATGGCATTTGCTGGTTATTGCCCCCCCCCCCCAATGTTGCTCATCAAATGCATTTGATTTCAACATGACCACACAGAACATTCTGATTGACACTAGTGTAATTTTAATAGTGATAATCAACCAGCCAAGGCTTAATTCAACAGCTCTCAAGAATTATTTCTAATACCTTGGGTTCATTTCCATGTGTTCTGTTTCATCCTGTGTTTCATCAGCACAGTGGGCAGTCCTTTAAAATTATTCATTCTACTTGGCGCTGTTCAGGCAGAAAATGTTAACCAGCAAGTCCAAATTATAATACTATCGGTAAGACTTCTATTACTGGGTGGATGAATTCAAAGTGCTATATGTAATTGTAAAAGTATTTTTGACAAAAATACCGGTGTCTAGAACAAGCACCATATGCACTGCAACTCTTATAGTGTTAAGTTGGGTAGGCAAGTACCTATGCTAAGTATACTTGTGCATATACTTTCTACATATTAGCTAGTGTTTTAGCTACATGAAAGAGCGTATGTTGTGACTGCTGAAGTCAAATTTATGATTGATGTGCCTGCCTGTTTTTGTTGTGCACTTACTGCTGTGGTGTCTTAAGCATTGTAGCCATGTGACAACTGAAGTATTGCAACAATATATGCCAACAGATACCTATCACCATATTTGTGCATTTTCTGAGAACCAGCTGTGTTGGCTATGTGCAATTTGTAGTATCCTTATGAGTTTGCCGGTCAGTTCACGTAACTTTTTATGACATAATTTACAGAGAGGGAAGGGAAACAGTACAACATGAATGCTGTTAAAAAGGGACTTTTTATTTTGATGGAAGGATTCAAAATAACAATAAAACTGGATGTGTGCTTATATCTTGTGCAAGTCCTATCAGAGGCAAGGCAGAAGTTGTAATACAAAGGCATAAAATCACGATAAACAGTATTTGCATTAAAAAGGTGGATAAGCACAGACTAATTTTGTTCGCTTGTCATCAAGAAAGGTTGCTTTTTCATGCATTGATAACGGGGCTGGCTTACACGTATCATTTATGTGGCATGCCTCACTGATTTCTCTTGGCATTCTTTCCCCGTTTGTGAAAACAGATGAACAATCTTAATCCGACCTGAAGCCCTATCATGACAATGCACGGCCATGTTGAGCGAGCATACTGGCCTTTCGAGTGAAATGCGATGATTTATTTGGCACGTATTTAGATAACAGCCAGTCTGTCCTGTATACATTTGACCACCTGTGAAAGGAATACAGCACACTGCCACGCACACTAGACAAATTTGGTGGTATCCTTAACCAAGCAAACCTCGCTTGCCTGCTTCAGTTGTCACATGGCTACAATGCTAAGACACCACAGCAGTAAGTGCACAACAAAAACAGGCAGGCAGATCAATCATAAATTTGACTTCAGCAGTCACAACATACGCTCTTTCATGTAGCTAAAATACTAGCTAATATTTAGAAAGTATATGTGCAAGTATACTTGGCATAGATAATTGCCTACCCAACTTAACACTATAAGAGTTGCAGTGCATATGGTGCTTGTTCTAGACACCGGTATTTTTGTCAAAAATACTTTTACAATTACATATAGCACTTTGTATTCATCCACCCAGTAATAGAAGTCTTACCGATAGCATTATAATTTGGACTTGCTGGTTAACATTTTCTACCTGAACAGCGCCAAGTAGAATGAATAAATTTAAAGGACTGCCCACTGTGCTGATGAAACACAGAATGAAACAGAACACATGAAAAGGAACCCAAAGTATTAGAAATAATTCTTGAGAGCTGTAGAATTAAGCCTTGGCTGGTTGATTATCACTATTAAAATTACACTAGTGTCAATCAGAATGTTCTGTGTGGTCATGTTGAAATCAAATGCATTTGATGAGCAACACTGCAATAACCAGCAAATGCCATAAGAGCAAGCAGACATTTAAGCACTATGTGCGAAGTAGTGTGTTTCTTTAATGAGACAGTATCAATACACTGAACTATTTACCAGCTAACTCTGCGGTCTATGCTGTATTGACGTAAAGTGAAAAACAATGTAACTGGACAGACTCGCAACTGCTGCAATGCCTACTTGCATGCATCGGAATAGCTTGCCACGAATATAAAATGAAATAGCAAGCTTACTAGAAAACACCTCACTGGTGTAGTAGCTACGCACAGTGAATACTGGCCTTCATGTATCATTTCAAGAAGTTCCAAGCTCGTCGAATGCACATTTGCCAGTGGCATTTATTCTGGGAACATGACAAATAATTGTAAATGTTAAACAATGCTAAGCACGCCGTGTGCTTAGACCTGTGACAAATTTGGCCCACTACACTTTGAATTCTTACATACGCAGATACTGCACGAGCGTGTAGCATAAACAGATGAAAATCAGAAATAAAAGCTACAACATGAAAAACAGTTTCAGAACAATGAAACCAAAATAAAAAGTAATGAACACACCGTGTACTTAGCAAAAATGTAGTGTTAATCGCAGCCAAGTGATTGTTGAAAGAAAAAATACTCATCACAACATGTTGGGTCTAGTTTTCTTATAGAACATGATAATGTGCGCAAAACAGCTATGAACACAAATAAGCAGCAAGTTGCATAAATATTTATTCAATTTAGTCAGCTGTGTTGAGTAATATGTCGACTAACTTATCGACGAATGATACCGAGATCCTATTTGGAACACGTACACTTCATACATACCTGACTCGACCATCCAGATTACACGTTGCACCACGGCAGCCATAGCCAAGGAGTCCCCTCCGTTATGTGGTCACAGCCTCGCCCCTATAAAATAAGTTGTGTTAACTTATAGCAGTAGCCCATTAAAGCTGTCACATGGTGAACACATGCGAGGAGCAACTAAAAATAGTCATGAAAACAATGTTTGCACTAGTGCAGGGTGGCAACAGTGCACATGATAATAGGGCCCCTTCATCTCAGTAAAATTTTCAACACATGCAGGAGCAGCACATCACAGACAAATGTTTCTTTACACAACAATTCATTTCTTTTTTCTTTCATAAGCAACTTTCCTGTCATGTTTAGTTGCGTATAAGTTATGTCAACAAACCTTGTCTTAAAAAGTAAGCTGTACTAGTAGCAAGCTGTGATTTTTTTCTCATAAACTGCTCGTAAACCGAAAACCTCATAAGCAGATTATTTACGACGTCGAAGCATTTATAAGCGAGGAAACGGGATTGCAGTAAGAATCGGTGAAGCACATGGGTCGCTATTACGCAACTTCAGCAGAAAAGCACAGGTGCACATGATGATCGTGATTATTTCCGAACGTAATATTTCTCATCGGAAGAAGACGCTTATCAAGATTTTCAATTTCGCATTGAGGCAATAAACTCGCATAACTAAATTCTGCCAACCGGCGCTCAGCAAGCATCAGCACAGGTATTACTGTTGTCGTGGGAGTACCATTTCCTACGTTCACGCATTCTGTGCACACATGGGGAGCACGCACAATACGCGTGTAGTTAGCAAGCACGATTACTTACCTTTCAAACGGTACGACGCGGTCTAAAAGCGCTCTCCAAGTTGCCGGTGCTGCATCGACGATGTTAGTCCCAGCCAGCGCCTCCTCTATTTTTCTAAAAATAAAGGAGACGCTGTCGCAGCATACATGCCGCTGCGTAGTGGACGAGCTCAGGCACGCTAATAATTCGCATGCTTTCTTTGCGCCATGCACCCAACTTTCCGCAACCATGACACAAAGGCAACGCACTACCCGGCACGAAAATCGTTGGTCCACATTTGCCTGGCGCGCCACGCATACGGCGAGTTTGCAGCAAGACACAAGCTATCTTCTCGCACTATTATTGAAGCTAACTACGTCACATTTCATTACCGCAAACACAAAAACACACGATCAAGCACTCGCACATCCAACAAGCACGTTGTAGACGGAGGAATGACAACGGCGCCACCTGCACACTAGTGAGGCTGTGGTGGTCTCCGTGATACATGATTAACTAGACGTGTTGCGCCCAACTATGTTGCGAGACAAAACGGTTAATTCTGTAATGTATTTTCGAGGTCTTTAAACGTGCATTCAATGCACTGTACGAGCGTTTTTACTTCCTGCCTAAAAGCGGCCGTCACGTCCTCGAGCCCAGTGGTAGGGTGGCTAGCGTCGCAACGCCGTAGCCACGGGACTACGTTAAAACCCTGTAATTAAACCGTTCAAAATTCTGCATGTTTATATTAAAAGGTCTGTGTGCATTGCCTGCACCTGTAATACCACCTAATACGTTTAGCTTTGTCTTACCAGCAATTGTTTAACTTGGCATAAAACTGATTTGCATTCCGGCACAATTGGGGGGTCGCATTTCGTGACTATATAAGATCGTACACAGGAACAGAAGGCATGTAAAAAAAAAAGAAAAAAAAAGGCGAAGCGTGTCGTTATATGCGATTGTGTGCGAGTAGGTTCTGTCAGTGCTCTATGAATTGTTGTGTCAATGAATCTGTTTGATTACGTGTGTGTGTAAAATGTATATGTATGCTTGTTAATGTGACCATGTGTATTATATAAACCGGACAGTGTGACTATGTGCGTGTGTTGTTGATTGTCAAGTGCTCTATGAATTGAATGCGTATGTGTATATTTGAATACTGCTCTAGGTGAAAGACCAGTGTAAGCTCAATTAATTAAGTGTTATTAATTAATTAAGTGTTATATTATAATGTCTGAGAATTAATAGAACGTTATATAAGAAATGTGTGTCATCATATTATAATAATACGTTCACACGTGTTTCGCGTGTGGGAAAAATCTTTTTGTACATACATTGTAATTTTTTAAAATCTTTTATTGCATGTAGCCTCCGAGACCATTGCTCAGTGCGTGCGAATCTCGAAGCCTTCTATTGGTGCCCCTAGTAGCTTCCATCCTAGTTGTTAAACCTATAGTCGTGTTGCTGGCTTCACTCGCCTGGAGTCGGCCATGTTGGTTTTGGAAAGGGAGTAACAGTTGCTCCCAGCCATGAGGGAGGAAAGTTCCTCCATTTAAAGACGAACATAGGGGACATCGCCGTTCCTCCTTTAAAGGAGCAAGGGTCACTCCTTTTTTTTTTTTAGAGTGTAGAGCCAGCTGGTTTGTGGCGCCAATCGTAGAGGCGCGGAGACTAGTAAAACCCTAAAACCCCTATATATAAAAAGTAGCGCCATTCTTAGATCTTGCCACCACCGCGCTCACCTCGGCGTTTCCTCCTCGCCGCCTCCTGTGACCCCAGCCTCCTTCGCTCCCCCATTGGCCAATCCGTATCACGTGGAAGCATGCGTTGCACTTTTGTATATATATTTTTTTTCTTTCAAGCGCGCTCCGACCGCCATTCTCGGGCTTGTGCAACGAAAGTGCTATACGCACAAACGGATCAAACGTGTTAGGGACAAGAACTTCGTTGTGATGGCATGCTGCTGCGCCCGCAGTCGCCGCAACCGACAAGGCGAGGGCAAAAAGCTTTTTATTGCGATAGCAATTATATGGACACTTCAACCGGATTTCTGCCGTCGGCGTCGCCGTCGTCGTCGCCGCCGCCGTGAGGTTCCGTATAGATAAAATCTTCGCCGCGCGCCGTATGCCCCAGCGGAAGCGTGCGGGGACGCGCGCTATCACGGAGAGCGAACGCACTCAATCTCCCACGCGCAAGCAAGGAAGCGGAAAGCCAGCGCCAGAGGGAGCAGGGGGGGGGGGGGGGGGGTACTTCTCTGCCAACAACCGCGCTTGTCGCTCGACCGCACCGTCTCTTATCTCCATACGGCTCTGACCTTTATGCACTGTGCATTCGCCGCTCAGCTTCTGTTGAAGCGATAGACCGCACGTACCTTCGCCCGCTGCAGCGTATGCGCTTGCAGCCAGCGTTTTGACAGTCGTCTGCAGTCCTTCAGTGTGATCTATTCATGTTTGTTTGTGCGCGCTCACACCACGCTTGTTCATTCAGTTAGTAATAGTCGGGCCACATTTTCCAACGCACGCTACGCATGTAATGCTGCCCGGATCGGCAGTGCAGCGCTACAGGTGTGTCCCTTCGCACGCGCTGCCCACGGGAAGCGCTTCTCATCAACACCACCGTTTCACACGCGCCTTCTCGTGGTCGGTCTACTTACGCCGCAGCACACCTGCTTACTTAATCAGCTCAAGTTTACTACAATTTATATTGCTACCAAAGCCGCTCACCTTACATAGTATGACATTGCTGTGTTGCTATCGCATTCATTGCTTCGCCCTTAGGGCGAAACTGTGACATTTTTTTTTTTTACCATCCGGTGAGCGCAAACGCTTGCTGCACACTTTGTATTTGTGGCATCTCGCATCGTGGCGTTGCTACTTCCAAAACGGCATTATTAAGGCCAGTTACTGACTCAGGAAGCAAAATCGCGCCTCAAAAACTTCTCCGCATGGCGCGATCGAAGTTTCCCGCAGATTTCCTCAGGTAGCGCGTTAGCTGTCGTCTGCCACAGCAGGCCCACTGTCGAGATCGCGCCTCGATCGCGCTGGCCGCGCCGAGCGCAACAGTGAAACGGAGGAGGAGGGAAGTGGTTGGCGCTACTTTCTATATATAGGGGTTTTAGTAAAGCACCTCTATCTTAGACTCCTATTCTGAACATTCCGCCATTAACCTGACGCAAATTTGACGTTTCGCCTGAGAAACTGTAATGTAGGCATTGAACCCAGCGTTCTTCAAAAAGGAAAACAGTTTTCCTCCCCAGTAAAAATAAAGCAGCTAGCTCAGAGCGTACGATTTTTCCATCAAAATCGCTTCTCGCTTCCGTCGTCTTCATGCACACAAGCTGTCGTCTGCTTCATTAGCTAGGATGCGTGTCCTCGGGGAATGGAATGAGTCATCGCATATTGGCGCCCACGCGCTTGCTTTCTACCTTCATAATCGTGTCACACGGGCACCCACAAACTCCTTTAGGATAAGGAAGCGCGAAACTTCCTAAGGGAGTTCGACCTCAAGGAAGTTGTGGCCGTGTCACACGGCCAATATCAAGTTTTCAAAAGAAGCCGCCAGATCTCGGCGCTATCAGAGGCGTTTGATGTATGTATAATTACAAAAATGTAACTTCTAATTACGCTCGTAGCTATTATAATTAAGGCTCCTTCCATAAAAATACTATTTATTTTATTTGATGCGAAAAACATACACCTCGATAAATATCAACGTGCGCTCGCTAAACATAGCAGTGCTGAGAGCGACGCTAGCCACCCTGTGCTTCTCTGTGTTCCTTTGCGGTTTTGCGGCGTGGCGAGTAGGCTCTGCACGGCTCTGCGTTGTTTTACCCGAACAATACTCAACATTTCGTGCACTGTGATCTCGTGAGCTTTTCTTTTATTTTGTGCACTGTGCCGTGTCAGTCATGAGTGACGAAGCAGAAGACGAAGTGTAGGCCTACAGGTCGAGAGTATAGTCCAGCAGGAAGCATAAATGTTACTGAATTGTACTTGAACGTTTATTTATTTCAACGGAACTGTTTTGAAAAACACTCGACATTATTTTTATTGCAAACCATAATTAAATTCTCAGCTTTACAACAACAAGCATGGGCACGAGAGTACTCCCTTCAGCCGCTGAGGGAGATCGCCGATCTCCCTTGACCAAAAGCTCCGTTAAACTTCCTTAGTGGAAGGGCGACCGTGTGACATCGCATGCATCTCCGTAGAGATAAAGACGACGGAGTTAAAAGGAGTTTGCGGATGCCCGTCTGACAGGGGTATGATACAACATACGCGACCTGCCAGTGATGATCAGCGCACGCTCTAGGCCGCGTTATCGCTATCTCGTGAAACGCAAGTGACTCTGCCCGACTCGTCTGGCTGAGAAGCAGCCGAATATCATCGATAGCGTTGCGCGCGCCACAGGTATCCGCATCTCTTGCTCACTTCGCTGATTACTCGCACCGTGAGAGGAAACTTCAAGGCGCCGTCTTGCGTACATTTCCTTTTATAAATTAAAAAGTCGCCATTGCCATAGCCTTTGATGACGCGAACAGTCATTTATATTGACTACCATACAAACCCAGTAGCGAAAAGTGCAAAACGTTGCAGGAAGTTTCTTAGTTTCAACCAATGTTATATCAAATGAACGTGTTTTTAATAAAAATGATGGTTGAAAACACAAATGCCAACACCACCCGGTAGCGATGCAAATGCTATGAGCACGCGTAGTGAACAAAAGATTTCCATGGCCCCAAATGACAGGGCAAATGCGGCGATACGCATGCCTCTCGACGGACATTGCATATGGCCGCTCATTACCATAATTCGCGCGGCTTGTGGCACCACAAATTATGGCGGAAAATCTCTGCAATGGCGGTGCTGCGCGACCTCACGCAACGTCAAATTAACGTTTAAGAAACGGCCCCTCTTGTGACTCTCTTCACGGGATATTTTTTCAGCCAATCAACAACTGACATGCCGGCTATCTTGGAACGCCAGCACATATTCACGAAATTGCAGATGCATAGCACGGGCTTCTGCACGCTACCGTCCAGTCTCTTTTTAAAGCGCTATAGTCGCAATATAGGTGCCAAGGACCCCAAAAAAGTATTAGTCGATAAAATTTGCAGCTCCACGTCACGTTTCGTCATTTTGATGAAAACGAAAGATTGCATTTCGCAAAACTTCCGTTTCCCGGCACAAATTTCAAAACACGTGACCACTGGACAGCCAGTGAGACAGCCAAGATGGCGGATAATGGCGGCCGTGCAGCCGCCATGCGTGTCGAGAATAGCACCTTTAGTTACCATAGCACACAGAGGTTGCGTCACCTCCAGCGGCGCGGGGTGGTGTGTAGCGAGGCAAAGTGGGCTTTCTGTTTGTGGGCTAGTTCGTTTGTTGTAGAGATATGCGCGCATTTCCGCTGTTTCCGCATAGTGCCGGCCGAAGTTCGCTGAAGAATTTGTCGCATAAACATTTACTATTGTAAACCCCGGTGTCTCCCCCTAGGTAGCGGCTGTTAAACTATCCGATTTCGCACGTTGGTATAGTTTTACTGAAGTTACACTCGCTAATAAATAGTATGCGGAAACTCTACTGGAATTGTCTAAGTATGCGTAAGCATAGCCCCAAATTTCAGTTGATACACCCCCAAATTTCAAGTTGGCCCACTCCCAAGTTTCAGTAGGGCTACCCCAAATTTCAAATTAGCCTAACCCCTAATTTCAAGTGGGCCAACCCCCAAATTGGGTATGTGCCACTCAGTCTGTGCTGGTCTTCAATGAACCCCGTTGATGGCAACTTGGGTCACTGAGTATTTGCCAGTAGGTGTGTGCCGTTCTACAATGGCGAAAAATATGCCTTAAATTTATCTGATGCTCAACGGAATTGAACCAACATTACAAATGTTCCTCAGGGACCGCAGCCCGACGCATTTGCATGCTGTGTCACAAAAGCGCCGGTTATGTGCCGGTATTCAATGACCATCTCGCCAACTTGGGTTACTGAGTATGTGCTACTGAGTGTGCGTCACGCAAGGGAACTATCTTCGGCGCACGACCGACGCTTCTCGTCTCGGAGGCCACGAGCGGACTTCTCGGCAGTGTCACCAGATGGCGCCGCGAGTCCAGAAAGAAGCGCGTGAAAAGAACCCGGTTGACGCGTTTCTCAGCGTTCGCACGCATCGGTGCGCCATGCATTTCGGATGCAACCCCAGGCTTCACGGTGGCGGCACTAGATGGAGCCAGTGTTTTTATAGGGAAGCCGGAAAGAGTTGTCCCGCTGCAGTACACGCGTCATATAGAACTCGTTTAGTCGGCGGCAATACGTTGTGTAGCTATATTAATTCAATGCTAACGCATTACCGTCGACAGTCATTGAGAGATGGGTGCTTCCGAATTTTGGTTTTCTACTTATATTAACTTAGTGCCCGCAAACAGCATCACAAGCCAATGTGCCGCTATTGCTACGCTCGAAACGTGTGTTCTTATCCTATTTATCTCCGTTAGTATATGACAGCGATTACGTTCGGTGACACAATATTTTTTCACTCTCGTAAATTGGCTGATCGTACGCTTTCTGGTTGCAGTCGCAATGAGGAAAATTTCGGCAGAACCCATCTCACGATGACTGGTGACGGTAAGCATTTAAACAATTAAGCGACACACCATATAACAGGCGGCTGCTCCAAATCTCCTAGATGCGTTTCGGCCAAGGCGTACACGCTAATAGCTTCATCATTCAGTTGCGTTTGAGTGGGAGTCTTAGCGCTATTCAGGGCCATGGCGCGCGGATGTGGAACATAATTTTTTGCCCGATGGCGTCACGCTACACTGGAACTTAAAGAGAGCAGGCACGTGGTCAAAAAAACCCTCGTTGGTGCCTAATGACATCAAGGCTGCCAGACTCGCTATGAATGAACGAGAGAAGAAGAGAAACCGAGGAGCTCAATTCTTGTTAAGAATGACCATATGAAGTCAACGAAACCATAGGGTAGATCAGCTGTGGTTGAAACTGAAATGTAAAAAATAAGAATTTTAGAAAAGGGAAATAAAAGTGGACGAAAACATTGGTAGGGATGATCGAACGCCGATAGGAAGCGATGCAGGGCAGTGGGACAAGAATAAGTGTTTATAGGCAAATGTTTTCAGATAATTTCATGATTGGCTAAAGCAAATTAATCACTGGAACAATAGAGCAAACAGTCTTTCCTGTCCCAATGACTGTTCTCCCAGACTGCTGCACGGAGCCTCGCTGATCGATCAGCAAATCTGATTACCCAGACTCGTTTTAAAGTACATTGTACGGAGCCTCACTGATCAGTCAGCAGTCCTTATTTCAGCCCAGATTAAGGAAGAGGATATCGTCCATATTAATATGGGTCAAACAGACAAAGAAAGGAGTGGTAGCTCCGTTGGCCCATCCCACAGGTGCAATTGCCAATGACAGTCGATAGTTTGGGGAGCGAGCCTACTCGTCACAATCCCACTCATCACCGAAAGACTTGTAATAGGGAAACGGGTCCCACCGGCAACCTGATTCGATACCATCTCGAGATGGGACTTCTCGGGAAGAGTACCTTTTCGTCACTTAATGAATTTCGTTTCACGCGGCTTTGCGAACGAAAGCGCTGTTGGTACTGGGTATGGATCTGGTGTGGACGATTGGAGCTTGGGGAATAGGAGCTACTTTCTTTCTTCTTTCTATTCTTGTCGATGTGGGAAGGGTGGGGCGTATGAAAAGTCGGATGCACACAGCCACATATAATGCAAGCGCGAAAAGTGATGCATGGAAGAGAGGGAGAGAGAGTCACCTTTCATTGATGCCAGCAACCACGGGGGCGGAGGCATGCCTCCCTCCGCCTAGCAGACGGCCGAGATCGATCCCCTGGGTCTCAGTGGCTGGCTCGGCTAGCTTTGAACCATTGCTGCATTGTCATATCATCTGGCCCTTTCACTTCTGCAGTACTAGTTGCTTTTTCCTATGCTTGACATCGATGTCTCAAGCGGACGGTTCCTACCAGGGGGAGCGGAGCGACCCTGCGTAGAGAGCTGGTTTGGGGGGTTAGCTAGAGATGCCACTTTAGTACCGCCGACCAATGAATAAGGAGAAGGGTAGGAATGTTGGTACGACATACTGCAAGTGCAGTGCGAAAAACAGGCACAGACTGAGGACATGCGCTAACTTTAACGAGTGATTTATTTGGCAGCAGCGACAGCCAGCGCGCACATCGCCTAAAGCACGTGTTTTTCATCACTGCAGGTTTGTTCACTCGCCACGTTCGCCTGAACTCTGTTCCGCTTTCTCGCTGTCGTTGCTGCCATTGAGTGTTATTCAATCCTTGATTCTTTTGTGAAAGTGGTATCTACTAACCCAAGGCTAAATCAGACTGAGAGAACCGAAATGATTTGCGGGAGCTGCGCGCTGAATTGAAAGCGGTGACGGACAGTATTAAGTCCATTAACGATGAGTTTGAAGATATGAAAAAGAAATTGAAGGAAGCTTGCCATGAGAGAGAGGCCTTGAGGAAAGATAACGACAGTCTCCGCGCAAAGTGCAAAGAAAATGAAGATGAAATTCAGCAGCTGCAGAAAAGGCTCGCGCAGTCCGAGCAATATTCACGTAGGTCCAATATAGAGATTAAAGGGCTTATGGAAAAAGAAAACGAAAATGTCGGTGCCCTTGTGGCGACAATTGGTGATGTGATTGGAGAGCCCATTACCGCTACTGATATAGAAGTGTGTCACCGTGTGCCAACCAGGGAAGCAGGCAAATCGAATGTTGTCGTGCAATTCAGAAGTCGACAAAAGAGAGACACTGTTCTTGAAAAAGCGCAGAAGGCAAGGCTAAGGAATAACCAAGTTGGAATTCCCGACGATGCACAGATATTCGTTAATGAGCATCTGTGCCCAGCTCTAAAATGGCTTCTGTCGTTGACCGTAGCCAAGAAACGCGAGTTTCAATGGAAATTTGCATGGACGAAAAATGGGAAAATCTTTGCGCGGAAGTCCGAAACAGCTAGGGTAGTACACATTCAGTCAGAGAACGACTTGCAAAAGATAGTGTGAAGTGAAATATGTTTTGTGGTTACATTTGCTTTGGTTACTTTTGAAGCACTAAATGTATCACGAATACAGTCTGCCTTCTGAAATCACGTTACCTGCGCACACGCAGCCCGTTCTTACTGCGATCCACATGAACGCTCGCTCTCTTGTATGCAAACAGGATGAAATTTCTGCCTTTCTTAGTAGCTTCCATTTTACTTTTGATGTAATCATGTTCTCTGAAACTTGGTATACTGAAAACAGTGACATGTCAGTGCTGAATGGTTGTGCACACTTTTTTCAAACAGAATGACTCGAGGGGGTGGAGTGGCCATGCACGTTAAGAGCACTATGCAGTGCGATTTAATGCATGAGTTTACATGTGTGACCGCCGATTATGAAACGGTATGCGCAACAACTGCCAGCACTTTATTACTAGTTGTGTACCGTCCCCCTTCTGGAAACGTTAGCAAATTCTTAACATATCTTGAAAAAGTGCTCGACTATGCTGCGTTGAACTGCTATCAACTTCTTCTTGGTGGTGATATGAACATTAACGTGCTTGACCTCAACTTATCACGTGAATTCTCCTTCGCGCTAAGTGCCTATGGTTTTTGTAGTGTAATCAACACGCCCACCTGCGTATCTGTACGTAGCCAGTCTGCTCTTGACAATTTCATTGTTAGCGTGGACACGTCAATCCACGCGGCCGGTACTATTAGCTGTGGCATTAGTGACCACTGTCCGGTTTTCATCGTGTGCTCTTATTTTGCTCGCAAGAACCAACAGCATCAATCAACCATGCTATACAGGCCTATGTCAAGTGAAAGCATCAATTCATTTCGCACATGCGTGCTCAACTGCGACTGGTCTTCCATATATTCCACAAATGATGCTTCAGAAGCCTACAATCAGTTCCTGTTGATCTTTCGTCGCATATACAACATTTCGTTTCCATACAAAACAGTAAAATTGAAAAAGAAGATTAGAAAGCCGTGGGTCCGTCCTGAACATGTAAAAATGATCAATGAAAAAAAAAACAAGTTATTCAGGAAATTTCTGCGCTCGCGCGAATCTTCGGACCTTGCAACATTTAAAAAATACAGAAACAAATTAAACAAAGATCTCAGAAAAGCTAAGGATTCTTATTATCATGACCTGTTTTATGATGCGCAAAAGAAACCAGACATAACTTGGAGAATTATAAACGGTGTACTTAATCCAAAAAGTTCCGATTCACCTGAGTTGGAAATAACTTTAAATAATAACAAAATCTCTGGCACTCCATTGGCCGAAGCATTCAACCAGTACTTCACAAACGTGGCGCCAACTACACTGGGCCCCATAGACGCAGGGATCACAGATAAGTGCACGCAAACTATTTTTTGGAGCCAACAGATAATGCAGAAGTTTGTCGAACATTCATCGGACTGAAAAACAGCAAAGCAACTGATATTGATGGGTTCCAAGTTTGTCCTGTAAAATACGTGATTGATATTATTGCACCCTACTTGACATACATATTTAACTTGGTTTTTGAATCTGGTTCTTTCCCTAGTGCAATGAAAACAGCCAAAGTGTCAGTCATATTCAAGGGTGGTGATAAAAACGACTTAGGCAATTACAGACCGATCTCAATAGTGCCAATATTTTCCAAGGGTCTGGGAAAAGTTATTTTCTCTCGTCTAAATGGCTTCCTTGTGAAACATAACGCTCTAAACGACTGTCAAGATGGTTTCCGCAAAGGACGCTCTACCGAAACTGCACTGCTTATCCAGAAGGAATTAATTATCAATAGCCTAGAAAAAGGAAACTTAGTTCTCGGAATATTTATTGACTATAGTAAGGCATTTGACCATCTACAGCACAAAACTCTTTTAACAAAGTTGACGGCCTACGGTGTACGCGGAGTGGCTCATTCACTGATGTGTTCGTATCTGCTTGATCGTATGCAAAGCGTTGTCATGGGAAATAGTATTTCCTCCAGCAGGGCAATAGGGTCAGGTGTCCCACAGGGCAGCGTCTTAGGCCCCCTTCTGTTCGACATCTACATTAACGACATGATAGACACGCTGAACGAGGCAACAATCGTTCTATACGCGGATGATCCCAGCCTGTTTGTATCTGGTCCAGTGGCTGACGAGGTCATTCGTAAGGCGAACGCGTTCCTTTCTACTTTATCAGAATGGTCCAGCCGCAACGGCCTCAAAATTAATAACAAAAAATCCAAAGCAATCCAGTTTAGGACCAGGGGTAGACAGATATCTCTATGCGACGAACTGCTGCTTGATAATGTACCAATTGAGATTGTTAGCGAACATAAGGTACTTGGTGTCGTTTTCAATACTGTACTGAATTGGACAACCCATGTTGACATGTTGTCGAAATCCTTGGTATCAGCAACAGGTGCCTTGTCACGATGTCGCCATTTCTTTCCGGAAAACGTGAAATTACAAATTTATTAGGCACTATTTGCGTCACACATTAACTACTGCACGCTAGTGTGGGGCACCACAACAAATACTAACATACACAAACTTCTTGTTCTTCAGAAATGTGCACTTCGAATTATAGCCAATGTTCCATATCTCCACACAACATTACACCTTTTCACCAAATTTAACATAATCAGAGTTACTGAGGTGTATTACTTTCGCTTACTGTATTCATACTTATTTTCTTCTAAAAAGTTCTCCTCACTTCTGAAATCGCTGTCAGGACTACAACGGCAGTTAAGTGACCAACGCACCCGTGGCCAGGACAAATGGCTTGTCCCGAAAAGGCGTACTAATTACCTAATGCAGTCACTGGTCTACAATGTCCCTTCTCTTTTCAATAAATATGAAAACGAAGGTATTGACGTTCATGCCTTAACCCGGAAAGAAATGAGACGGCATTTTTTGTTTTCCAGTGATCCATGACGCCTGTGCGTGAAAACAAGCGCGCAGATCGAATAAACTGCTGTTAATGTATCGCTATCTCTCTTTGTATACTTATGGTATTTACTTTAGTTTTCATTATGACATGAAGTTGCGTTGTTTTTCTGCTTTTTACTTTTCAATACCTCTGTCAAATGACCACTGTTGTGCACAAACTGATATCTAATATGTTTTGATTAATACAACCTATGTACGCTTATATACTTTATTTTGTTGTACGCTGTCTGTAGGGCTGTCATAAAGGGTCTTCAGGCACTTTCAAGCTGTTTACACAGCTTTTCGCCTGAAGGACCCCCAACAAATTGCAACAAAATGTTGGAAATAAAGATTTGATTGATTGATTGATTGATTGATTGGTTCATTGATTGAGTGATTTATTTGGAACAGGGCGTGACACGCAGCACACAAGTGACCCTCAGGTGGATTAGAATCAATGCGTGGACTAGTGAACATTTCAAAAAGATTACTCCTTTTCTGACAGATATTTGTAAGGGATGCCAACACACTGAGAACCGATGTTATCAATTTTTAAATAAAGATGCTCTATCTAGACCGATAGTTGAATCTACAAGGAATGATAAACTTAGTTCTCAGTGTGTGAGCATCGCTTCCATGATCTCTGTCAGAAATAAGGTTACCTTTTTGAAATGTCCGCTAGTCCACGCATGGCGTATAATGCACTTGAGTGTCAATTGTGTGTGTACGTTCCATATAAATGGCTCGACAAACCCCGTTAGCACACCTTCTGTGGCGCTGGGAGAAACAGCTTTTAAATTTATAGACGGATGTTAGATCAAGCCATATTTGTCATTGTTTACTCAGATGTGCGTAGATTACCTTCATTTTCGCGTTTCATTTCATGTTTTCTATTTACTTTCAGTTATCATATCGTATATTTGACGTGCGCTAGCGAAAAATAAACAATCGAAAGTTTGTGAACATGCGTGTCAGTCTTTTTTTTATTTCTTTCGTTTGTTTGTATAGCAGTATCATGATGTCGTGGCCAACTTGCCGACGAAGAAGAAAGCCAACCTGCCATAACCGAAGGAATGGTCCCCTTTATGTTATGACACCCAATTATATACATGGGGACAACCACGCCACAGACGTTCACAGGGTTTCCAGACGGAATACCGAAACCAAAACTAACGACACAACATATATCCCTCCCCCCCTTAAACTTTCAGTGGGTTAGTAAGCTGTTAGTGGGTTAGTGCTGCAAGGTGCTTTGTACATTGACAACTCGCTCTCATAAGGGAAACATAAGGCAATAAAAAACAGTGACCGGTCAACAGCAGCAACTCAGCAGCAACTACTATTCTACATATAAAACCCATGATTCCATTCTCTCCCTACAAAAAATTATCTCTACAAAATGTTCAAAACAACATAGACTATACGAGAAGAACAAAAAATAGTAGAGTGGTCACACATAGTCGCCGTAACGTTTCGGAAGTAGTCTTGCCCGTGGCGGTTGGACTCGAACAGGAGCCGGACCCGGTTGCGGTTCAGGGAGGCCCGGGTCAGGAGTAGCCCGGTCGGCCACACCAGCAGGAAGAGGCGCACCTGCTTGTGGCTCAGGCGTGTCTGGGTCGAGAGCAGCACGGGTGGCCACAGGAGCAGGTAGAGAGGTAGCCGCCGCTTGAGATGCATCACGAGCAGCTGGTAGCCCAGGGTTCCCCGGTGACGGGAACCTCAGTGTGTTAGCCTCTTGCGCGTTTCAGGTCTCTTCTGGACGCAGAGTACGGGGACCCGAAGGGACTTTGGCAAGCTTGGATGCATTCCAGGCCCTGTCATCACCGAGGCGGAGAGAGGACTGTCCACGCTGCCCCAGCACTTTGCGTGCACTGCCAAACGAGGAGTCTTCCTTGAAGGTGACGGAGGGCTTCCTCACCCGGACGAAGTCACCAACTGTGATATTGGTCTTCTTCGCGGCTCGACGAAAATCTGTCCACTTCTTGCTGCTCTCTTGGTTATGCTGCACCCGGAGACGCAGCTGACGAAGCTGGGTAGCTGGGTCCTTGATGGAGGAAGACGACGGGTGCCCAACGACATCCATGCGTGTTCTCGGCATCCTTCTATGCAGCAACGGAGCCGCAGTAACTCCCGTGCTCGCGTGTGGTGTGCACCGGTAGATGCCAAGGTATTGGATGACCGCTGGGCTGAGTGGTGGATGTTCCAGCAAAGCTGTCTGCACGAAGTTCTGGAAAACACGGTTGAATCGTTCTACAAGTCCATTCGCCTGGGGGTATCGTACACCGAAGAGTGCGAGAGGCGAATGACATGATCCTTTAGGAAATGGTTGAATTCTCGGGAACAAAACTAAGGGCCGTTGTCGCACACAATCTCGTCGGGGTAGCCTTCTCGAGAAAATACTGAGAGCAGAAAGATAGTGCGCGTCGACACCTTGCCGCAAAACTGTACTACAGGCCACCTGGAGAAGTAGTCTACGAGGGTGATAGCGAACCTGCAATCGTGCGGCGCTTTTTCCATGGGACAGACGATGTCGATGGTGACCTTATGCCATGGACGCTCTGGCAGGGGCACAGGTTGCAGCGGAGTTTCTGCAGTCTTGGCACTGTTGTCTGCAACCTAGCTGGCAGGCTATGCAGTTGTGGATGGCAATTTCCACTTGCTTGTCCATGCCAGGCCACCAAAAACGTTCTCGTAGTAGCACCTTGGTGCGAACTATCCCAGGGTGGGCTTCATGCGTGGTGGAAATGAGCTGTTGGGTAAGAGAAGGAGGAACTACGAGCTGTTCCCCACCCAAAAGCAGGTCGTCGACCACAGACAGACAGAATCGCGCACAGCGAACAATGGCTGAAGTTCACCCGGGATGGACTTGTGGGGGGGGGGGGGGGGGCAAGATGATGCGATGTAAACCTTGACTTGCTCCAAGGTAGCATATTCACGCAGGAACTGCTGGAACTGTTCTTTGTTGAGGCAGAGTGGAGCAATGACAAATACAAGCTCTTCGTTGAACGAAGCATCTCCCTGCGAAACAGACACTGGAAGGCGGGACAGTGCATCCGCAACTTTATTACCTGTCCCCTTGCGGTATTCCACCGTATAGGTGTAGCGCAGAAGACGCTCTGACCAGCGTGCAATGCTAAGGGGGACCGTGAACGTGACTTCCTTAGCCTTGAGACGACATAAGGGAGACTAAAGCTTGGTGGTCCGTACGAAGTGTGAAGCGCCGTCCCCAGAGGTATGTATGCCCACGCTCGCAGGCCCAGACACACGCGAGTGCTTCTCGTTCACCAACTGCATACTTCCTCTCTACTGCGGAGAGTGTGTGAGATGCGAAGGTGACTGTGCATAGCTGGCACCCATCCATTTGTTGGAGAACGGCGCCAACACCGCAGTCAGAAGAATCCGGGGAGACAACCAACGGAAGAGTGGGATCAAATATCTGAAGTATTTTGCTGGATGACAACAGGAACTTGACCTTCCGAAAACTAGCGTCGACGGCATCGCTCCAGATGAAGGGTTGATTCTTGCGGAGCAGTGCGCGCATCGGATCCACGACTCCAGCAAGGCTGGGAACAAACTTGACGTAGTACTCGACTAGGCCGAGAAACGAACGCAAACCAGCGGCATCAGTGGAGGCGGGAATGTCCAGGATAGAATCCACTTTCTCTGGCAGCGGTTACATGCCTTGGGCAGTGACACTGTAGCCCAAGAAACACAATTCTTCGACGCAAAATGTGCACTTGTGATTGAGCTCGAGTCCAACTGCCTTGATGCGGCGGAGAACAGCAGCCAAGTTCGTTAGGTGCTCTTGGGCGGTCTTGCCGAACACAATGGTATCGTCAATGTAGAATAGAACGCCGGAGCACCCTTTGAGAATCTGCGACATCAACTGCTGGAAGGCTGCGGGGGCAGACGCCAGCCCAAAGCCTACCCGCTTCAAACTGAACAGTCCGTCGTGAGTCACGAATGCTGTCAAGTCTCAGCTCTCTGGATGCAGCAGAACCTGGTGGTAGGCGGATGCTAGATCCAGCTTGGATATCTAGCTTGGGATCCAGCTTGGTAGTGGCACCGACGAGGCTGTTCATGAGCTCTTCAGTGCGAGGACGCGGAAAGCTGTCGGAGATGATTGCTTTGTTAGGTCCCCTGAGGTCAACACAGAGTCGAATGCCGCCGTCCGTCTTCCTTACCACGACGATGGGGGACACCCATTACGAGTCATTAACGCGCTCTATGACATCCAGTTCTTCCACCCGATGGAGCTCTTCCGAAACTTGAGGTCGGAGTGTCAGCGGGAGCCTAGAGGCACCGAAGTTTCGATGCCACAGGAGGCACCGCGACACGGATCTTGATCCGCTGGACGAAACCCTTGGGGCGACCAAGGCATGGGGCGAAGAAGGAGCCGAACTAACTAGACAGGGTCTTTGGAAGAGGTTTGCGTGGTGAAACTTGGCGCGGGCCTGAGAGCTGGGCTGCGTCGAATGTCGCTGTCATGGTCGATGTCTCGAAGCAATGAAGAGACGACCCTTCAATGTGCAGGTCCAAAGCCTTGATCGCATCAATTCCAGGGATGGATGTGCCTTTCGGCACAACGTAGAACAATAGGTACGCCGTGCGTCCCTTGAACGTGACTTCCGTGAACAAGCAACCACGTAGGGGAATCGAGAAGCTTCCCTTGCGGAGCGGAAAGAACTGAGAACGACAGGAATCTGGTCTAGTTGGTAAGGATTCATAATGCAAAAAAGGTAAGGGGACGTGCAGACATAGACACAGGAGAAGAGAAGTGGACAACACGAACGCCGACTATCAACTGAAGGAAGCGCTGAGGTGAAAAAAGAAAGAAAACACAAAACTCATCTGCGCATGCTCTGGAATGGTAGCACCACGTGTCAATCGGGTACACGTGCTGGTCTACGTGAGATATAACTGTTGGGGCATTTCATCTCTTTCTTATGCAAGGTAATCGAAGGCTGACTACGCACGCACTTCCACCATTATTGATATGCGAAGCCTCGACCATTAGACGCATATCTTCATTATTATGCCTGTACAATATCCCGCATTCATCTAACTCGGGCGTGCAGTCACAATCTTGGCAGTCTTGGCAATGTAAGGAAAGATTGAAAGGCGATCCACCGGTTAACGACCTTTTATGTTCCATTACCCACTGATTGATACAGCGCTCTGTGTGCTCTACGCAGGAATGGCCACAGCTAAAGGGAACTTTATATATCACACCCATACGACAGTCAGTAAAATTGTTGCTCTTGATGTGCTTCGCTGGACAAATGTCTGTTCTGTTTTGATCTTTCACCTCTTCCTTTTTTTCCTCTGCATGCACGGCAGCGCATATCTTACCTAGCTTATTGGAGCTAACCAGAGCTACGGATGGACAACGGACGCCGAAGGACAAGGCTCGGCCCTAAGGTGATTCGCCTCTAAAACACCACCCTATTAAGCACTCCGCACAGATCGTTAACCAGCAAAGCTGAAACGTGTGGCCCCGTTGTTTAGCACTGGGTTAATCAAGATGCTTTATTGAAGCGTTTCTCAATTATTGGTTACATGTTTGTGGACCGCAAGCGCCAATGGCGGGTGGATGCTGTTAACCACGACGCCAAGCTAACTCGAAATATCGAACGCATGCGACCACGGCGAGCCGAGGAGCCGGCGTTGCGGGCAGAGCAGGTACGACTCAGAGAACCATGTAACTGACGGCGCAGACAATGGAGACGTTTAGCGAAACATAGGACGAACAGTTTTTCGTTTCGCCTAGCCATTTACAGCTTTGGCTGTAAAAACCGATGGACGCAACCGGGCGTACCGTGTGCCAGCTAGCGTTGAAAATGCGCGAACCCGAAACCGAAACAGGAAGTGTGGTTCAGGTGTTGATGCCCACTCCTTGGCGTCTGCTGTATGGGAGTGTCCGCTCTTGTAGAATTCCTTTCTTTATGCCTCGGCTTTTCTACATGACTCGTCGAAGGACCCACCGTAACCGACGGTGCCCGCGTGCCTTCCAGAAAGTACTAGACAATCGCGCCGTGTACACAGTCAGATTGCACAAGGTTCGGTGACGACCACGGATAGGATCATCGATAACATTCGAGAAACTTTCCATACATGCAGGCGCGTCCTGCGCCGAGCGATAACGTTTAACATTTGTTAGCCAGTAAAACGCGGTCATCGGAGAAAGATAAACAAGTACACGTGTAAAAATGTAGGAGTTCGTTGCAAGTTGGAAGTGCCGAATAGGGAAAGGCCGTCATTGAAGGCTCTTTCGCAGTGAAGAGCATCGGCTGCTTCTAGGAAGCGTCAGTCGTCATGCATGAAATTAGTTAGCTGTCATCACTGTGCACCTAATTTCTTGCGTGTTTTACTCATGGTATAAATAATTTCCAAAAGAACAGAATTTTCCCCCACGCAGTCTAAAACTTTATTACAATGATGAGGGTATAAACCTCTTTGAAACGGTGCTATGGCCTACGGTTTGTGAGCTGGTTCCTTTAACCGAGAAAGATAACAAGCACACTTGTCAATGTCTATAGTCGGGTACAACTTTAGAAGACAGGAGGAGGCCCCGCCCAGTTGACCGAAGCGCAGCAGCCAATTCCTCCGCGACTAAAGAAATAGTCCCACTCAAAAAATTGTGACTGCTTCTAAAACACGTATTTGTCGGTATAAATAAGATTTGTGCATCTTGACGAGTGGTTTGGTAAAACTGTCATGATGGAAATGCTACCGCACATGCCGGATCGCGAGAGAAAAATAACTCCGTGCCTTCTACAACGCTGTGCGTCGTCTGCTACAGGGCAAGATCGACGGCACCGGGCGTAGCAGTCGCATAAGATTCATATATACTTTTTGTGTGTTTGCACAACCTTATTTTTTTAATGCGTTGGGCTTATTTCTAATTAATATTTTTTTTTCTTTTTTTTTCGCGGTTGCGAACCTGCGATCTCGTGAGTTCGGGCACGATCGCGCGCGGCATTCCGTGCCAGTTTTCCGCCATGGAGCCCAGCGAGGTGACATCGGAACGCGATCCTTTGTTGCCGAACGAGCCTTGTGTCACCTCGATGACCACACCACCAAGGAGCCTCGGCAAGAACAAGAGCGGCCACATCCTTAACAGCGATTCACGCAACATGATCTTCCACTGCTACACGTTTTGGCGTAACAGGCAGCCTGAACGCAGCGTGGAGGACACGAGCAAGTTTGTCGCCGACATGCTTGGTGTAAGCGAAAGGACTGTGTTCAGGGTGAGGCAGGAAGTTAAAGCTTCGCATTTTTCGGGTGGCAAACTGACGACGCCCTCGCGAAAGCGCCCACGCAATGCGGAGAAGAGGAGACGCAGCGCGAAGTTTGACAGCTTCACGTTGTGCGCGCTGAGATCATGTGTGCACGATTTCTTTCGCCACAACGAGATACCGACGGTCGAGAAGGTAACTACCGAGTTCTCGGAGCGTATGGAACTACCATCACTAAGGCGGTGTACTGTGCGTCGCCTGCTTGCCGAGATCGGCTTCAAGCACGAAAAGAGAAGCCGCAACTCGCTGCTTATCGAACGGGATGACATCACCGATTGGCGGAATCGCTACCTCCGTGACGTGGAGCGCTACCGGGCGGAAGGCCGAAAGATCTTCTACCTGGACGAGACATGGGTGACGGCAGGACACACTCGGTCGATCGTGTGGACAGACACCGTGGTGCAGAAGCGCGGACGCCTGTTCGCTCGAGCAAATGGCCTGACGACGGGTCTAAAACAACCTTCTGGGAAAGGTCAGCGCCTGATCGTGACGCACATCGGCAGCGAGGATGGTTTCGTCGACGGCTGCTTGGATATATTCCGAGGCCAAAAGACAGGCGACTACCACGAGGAAATGGACGGCAATCGCTTTGAGGGCTGGTTCAATGACGTTCTGCAGAAGTTGCCAGCTGGTAGCGTCATTGTTTTAGACAATGCACCTTACCATAGCCGGCGAGAAGAGAAATTGCCGACGACAGCCTGGAAGAAGGAAAAGATACAGGAGTGGCTCACAAGCAAGAACATCACCTACGGTGAAATGATGATAAAAAAGCAGCTGCTTGAGCTGGTGGCATCTGTAAAGTCACGCTTTCTGAGCTACATCGTAGACAACACAGCTGTAAAGGCCGGCTGCATTGTACTCAGGCTCCCGCCGTACCACTGCGAATTTAATCCCATTGAGCTTGTGTGGGCCAAGGTCAAAAATGGCATCGCTGCGGACAACAGAGACTTCAAGCTGTCCACGGTCGACGTCATCTTGAGGGAGAAAATCAAGCAGGTAACGGCGGAAGACTGGAGGAAGAGCATTCAGCATGTGATGGACTTGGAGGCAAAGTTCAGACTTGACACGTCTGGGAGTGAGCACATTCAACCCATCATCATCCAGCTGGGTGAAGATGACACTGAAGAAAGCGACTCCGACTGCGAGCTGTCTGGCATTGAGCCACTCGACGAAGCATAAACGCTTCTTATTAACAAAAGAACAGCCCTTATTAGGGCTACCAAAATTTCGCCGGTGGGTTCGCAACAGCCAACCATCCATTCCGTGACCTCTCAAATAAATAAGCAGTTCCATTTATGGCATATTCCTTATAATAGAAGCTCAATTCTGATAAGCAACGTCCTGCACACATTGTGCTGGATTTAAGAAGTGGCATAGAAACACATTTAAATGCTGGTATATCTGAATGAAACACTATTGTTAACCCTGATTATCGTTGGCGGGCTCAAAATGCTCATTCGGGCAGCCATTCATGTGGTTGCATTGTTTATTTTATTATCTGGCTCACACAAGTAATGCGATTAAGAGAACAAATATAAAACATCATTAGCTTAGAGAGGCCCAAAATGCTCATTCAGGCAGCCACCGTCGAGTTTGACGCGCCCCATAGTGAAATAGCAGTAGTCAGAGCACGCTTTATGGTTATGTTAGCAGTCTGCACTGGAAATCGGAGTCATGCCATAGCGAGTGGTGGTGAAATAGCAGCAGACAACACCAAACTGCCACTGTCAGCAGCTTGAATGACAAAGCACATTCATGTGGTTGCATTCTTTATTTTGTTATCTGGCTCACACAAGTAATGCGATTAAGAGAACAAATGTAAAACATCATTAGCTTAGAGAGGCCCAAAATGCTCATTCAGGCAGCCACCGTTGAGTTTGACGTACCCCATAGAGAAATAGCAGTAGTCAGAGTACGCTTGATGGTTCTGTTAGCAGTCTGCACTGTAAATCACAGTCATGTCATAGCAAGTGGTGGTGAAATAGCAGCAGACACCACCAAACTGCCACTGTCAGCAGCATGAATGCCAAAGCACATTCATGTGGTTGCATTGTTTATTTTGTTATCTGGCTCACACAAGTAATGCGATTAAGAGAACAAATATAAAACATCATTAGCTTAGAGAGGCCCAAAATGCTCATTCAGGCAGCCACCGTCGATTTTGACGTGCCCCATAGTGAAATAGCAGTAGTCAGAGCACGCTTTATGGTTATGTTAGCAGTCTGCACTGGAAATCGCAGTCATGTCATAGCGAGTGGTGGTGAATAGCAGCAGACAACACCAAACTGCCACTGTCAGCAGCTTGAATGCCAAAGCACATTCATGTGGTTGCATTCTTTATTTTGTTATCTGGCTCACACAAGTAATGCGATTAAGAGAACAAATATAAAACATCATTAGCTTAGAGAGGCCCAAACTGCTCATTCAGGCAGCCACCGTCGAGTTTGACGCGCCCCATAGTGAAATTAGTCTGAGCACGCTTTATGGCTCCGTTAGCAGTCTGCACTGAAAATTGAAGTGTTGTCATAGCCAATTTTCAATTTATTAATCTGACTCGAGCAAGTATTGCGAATGCAAGCACAATTATTAACGTGATTAACTTTGCTAGCATTTTTGTGTCATTTACATACCGGAAAAAAGTTGAATGTGATTTAGTGAGTCACTTTATTCATTAGAAGCCGTAAGCAAAGTGACGGACAGATTCAGACAGTGATATTGGGGAATAAATGGTGAAAGTTGCAAAAGCTCTCACAGCACTGCTTCGCTGGACTCCATTCACTAGAAAACTGCATTTGTAATGATGAAAGCGTCATGACAGGAAATGATACCCCACTGCACAATGTTATATATGTGTACCACTACAGGTGACGGGCAGCGAAACCATCTGTTTATTAAGACTGAATGCAACAACATAGCAAGGTGCTGTTTCACAATATGGCACCTTTTCATGTGCACTTCTGGTAAGCTACCGTATGCACTGATGCATAAACACATGAACAGGGGAAAGAGACGAAGTAACTGTGCAAGCCACGTGATGCTTTTAACATTTTGTATCTGTCAATGTTTCTGTTGTCACAGCTGATAGAACTTTCTTTGGTGCAAGTTGATTAATCACGTTGCAGTAACAGCACAAGAAGCAAGGTCAGAATAGTAGGAGAAAACAAAGCAAGGTGGCAGACTGAGGAGGCAAGGTAGACAAGAGAGATTGGCTTTAATGACATCGAAGAGGCCAGCCCTGCTATTCACAGGACTTGGTGCTTTGAATGAGACGAGTTAATGGAATTGTCGAAAGTCGTGGCTGCAGCATGCTTACAAGAACAAATGCAAAAATAAAAGGATAGAAATAGGAACAAATACATACACGCACGGAAGAACTCACATTTTCACACACATGAACACTGAACACAAACGTGAGCGCGAAAACTAAGATCCAAAATACAAAAAAGGGCAAAATAACAAATATACACAAACACACAAGAAAACACACACACACATTTAACGCAGACACGAGTAGAACTATTAGGAGTCAGTTCACAAGCAGCTGTGCCTACTTTGTCGTACTTCTTTTTAATGTACATATTGGCTCTGTTGCCTTCAGTGTCATGGGAATTTTTTAGTAGCGACATATCACGACAAATCGCAAAGCTGTGTTGTGGGAAAGCAAGTCGAGCGCTGACAGCACAACTTATGCGCGATTGTGTCACAGCAGGCTTTCTACTACAGCTGGCGCGTGCAGTGAGCGAAGAGTTCTAAGCCACACAGCGACGCGAATTCATGCCAAGCTCCCTTGCAACGGCACCAGTGTATCAGTCATAATTTTAAATTAGCATTCAGGCTGACATTAAGGAAACAAACACTGCTTCCAAACGCCTGACCGTTAACAATCCAATGACATTCGCTCAAGCAGCGCGTGTTAGTCACTGATTGTTGCATTGGTAGAAAGCAATCAATCGACGGTGCTACACAACACTCGAACGACGCCGCTAGACGCTCGGCTATCTTATCACACTGCTGCCAACGATCGGGCGTTTGCACGCTGAGCTGGCAGCAACGACTCTTTGCGTTGGAGGTTGCTTTCACAAATCTTTTCTGTTGAGAAACGCGCAGGTTGGTTTCATCCGCGCACGCTTTTCTCATTTATCCTGATAATGGTTTTGCTCCATCACTTCACCACGTCCGACGAGAAACGCAGGGGCACAGTACACAAACACACCCGCCGCTCACAGTAGGTGCCATACTTTGGCGAACTCTCCTCGTCGTAACTTCACTTAGGAGCAAAAGAAAACACCACGGAACAAACACGTACGATGTTTGTTAGCAGCGGTATGCCGCCGCGGGATCTTGTTTACACACGAAGCGCAGCGCAGCGCCACCGATGTTCGCTGCAATCTTTCTTCGCCGGCTCAAGGCTCAGAACAAACGCACGCGGCACAAATTGTGCATCGTAAGCTCACAATAATATTTCCGGCATGACAGACCACCACACACAATTCGAATTCACTCTGACGAAGGGAGACGCACGGAGCTGACGCGACTCGGCCAAGTTCGAAGCGAGGGCGGCCATGTTAGGCATGTTCTCCGTCGGCGGGGACACCGGCCGTCCGGCTCATGACGTCACCTGAAGTGCGCGCCTATTGGTGCCGGCTCGTGTCCATCCGCCTTTGAGGGACAAATGCCGCTGTCTTCTAAAGTTGTATCCGACTATAGCTTAGTTCGCTAATTAACTGTTTTATGCCATCAGCTACCTTACTTAAGATAGTGCTCGTTGGTGAATATATTACATTAATTTGCGACATAAGTTTCGCAGCCATCTCTTGCTATTCTCCACAGCATATCCAATTACGTACCTGATGCTGTATTTCTGATTCAAAGCATCGCACCGGGCTAACTGCTTCCACATTTATCGTTGGATGGATACTGTGACATTTTATACCAGACATACTCCAGTAATCCTGCCCCATTTGATGCACGAATCATCATCATCAGCAGCATATTCATGTCCACTGCGGGACGAAGGCCTCTTCCTGTGATCTCCACTTAACCCTGTCTTGAGCTAGATGATTCAGACTTACCAATGAGAAATGTGAAAACACAGTATACTCTAGTCAATGCAAAAGTAGGGAAAAAGCAGGCTGGTGAGCAAGCAATTGGCACAACTACGGCATCGGTTATAGGAACACTAGAGGAGATATAGTTGGTAGAATTCGCGGAAAGGAATAGGCTCCGAATAATGAATACCTTCTTCAGGAAGCGCAACAATGGGAAGTGGACCTGGAAAAGCCCGAATGGAGAAAAAAAGAATGAAATAGATTTCATACTCTCTGCCGATCCCAGCATAGTGCAGGATGTAGAAGTGTTAGGTAAGGTAAAGCGCAGTGACGATAGGTTAGTGAGGCCTAGGATTTCTCTCAATTTGAAGAGAGAAAGAATAAAGTAAGACATGAAGAAGCAGGCCAACCTATAGACGCAGTAAGGGTAAAATCAGACCAATTCAGGCTGGTGCTTGCAAACAAATATGCAGCTTTAAAACAGGAAGATGAAGACAACATAGATGTAATGAATGAAACCGTAACTAGACTGATCTCAGAGGCATCAATTGAAGTGGGAGGTAAAGCACAAAGGCAACCAGTAGGTAAGCTCTCCCAAGTAACAAAGGACCTAATAAAGAAACGGCAATGCATGAAAGTGACAAACTCGATAAATAAGATAGAATTCGCTGAACTGTCAAAACTGATCAATAAAAAGAAAGTGAGGAATATCCGAAATTATGACATGGAAAAGATTGAGGAAGCGGTAAAATATGGACGCAGCATGAAATCAGTGAAAAGGAAACTTGGCATAGGACAAGGGAAAATGTATGCTCTGAAAGATTAGCAGGGTAACATCATCAGCAATTTCGATGACATAGTAAAAACAACGGAGGAATTTTATACTGACCTATACAGTACCCAGAGCAGCCAAGCTACTTTCATTGGAAGTAGTGATGAACAGGATACAGAGGCTCCTTCTACATAACTAGCGATGAAGTTAGAAGGGCCTTGCAAGACATGACCTGGGGAAAAGCTCCTGGAGAAGATGGAATAACAGTCGATGTAATAAAAGATGAAGGAGGTATCACGCTTGAAAAGCTTGCGGCCATTTCTACGCATTGTACGAATCACCCTCATCTGAAGATGTTCTAGGACTCCGCGTTCTCAAGCACCCTTCTCTGGCTTCACACAGTCGGACACTGCTCTTCGGTTAAATGATAATGATGATGATTATGATGATCTTAACGTCTTTGGCACATACCCATTCACGGGGATTAGTCTTGAGTCGGGCAGATTGTACAGGTGTGCTAAGTGAACAAATTTAGAAATCAAGAATTTTGATTAATAAATTAAAGCAAGTAAAATCCAAGACAATTCAGTTGACAGTCATTCAATATAACACAAAATAGAGAAAGAAAATATGCATATGTAATTTTAAATGAGGCAGTAAGAGAAGAATTAAATTAATACTACAATTAACAATGAAATCGGTTTGATTCAACTATGAATTTCTCTCTGACGGTGCATACATCCCTGTGTCAGTGTCCAAGCACCGAAGCTCCGAAATACCGCAGTACCGGAGAGTTCAATGTCAGGCCGAGCTGTCACATTGTAATTTGCAAAGTCCTTTTTCTCAGAGAGAAGAAACGCCAGCAGTCCAGTAAGTTATGTTAAATCGTTTCTAATGCGTGGCAGAAATGGCACAAAGGGGAAATTGCCAGACCAGACTGGTGCATGTATAAATTTGCATGTATAAATTGGTTTTGCTGGCTCGCCAAACTCACACGAACTGCACGTGGCAGAAAATACCACGTCCATGAGATGTCGCGCGATTCCCGAACGGTCCCCGCCACTCCGTCCAAGAGCAGCTGCATCGGCGAATCCAACGCTCGGCCTTTGCTTGGTTTCTCCACGGCCACGCACTTGCGTTTTTCGCAAGAAATCGCAGCGCCGTCTGTCGGGCGTTGTTTTTCTCTCCGACGACAGTAAAGAGTGCAACGTCACCACTCCCCGCTGGAGGGCGAGTTATTTGAACGGCGCTAAAGGTATGTCGACCTTTCAGACACGATTTTCTCCTAAACTAAGTCTTTTCTTGGCATGGAACAAGCACTGCGAGATTACTTTAGAATAGCATTTTAACAGTGATGTGCCCCATGGCTTCCAAAAATCATGTCGGAGCGCGGATGGGAAATATGTCCTCCTACAACTGAGGTGAACTCCAGCCACCTGTGCAGTAACATTACCCGGTACGCCGCTCTCGCCATCTATTTTTAACATCATTGTTGCGGAATGGGCACCCCCATTCCATTCCAATTACATTACGAGGAATTAGAACTTCCCGCAATTCAATTCCTTTCAATTCCTCGGAATTAAAAAAAAACTTAGCCAATTCCCACTCCGGGAATAGCCGGGCAGTTCAATTCCATTCCTGTAATTCCTCAACGTAGGAAAGGCATCTTGATAGTTCTATCAAGTTACCGATGAACGCACCATAAAGCCTATGGCATCATGCAGACGCGTTATTAACTGCAAAAATACGCAAAACATGTTACCAAGGTCGAGGGATAGTAGCTTGGTGACACCAGTATAACCACCCTATTTATTCCCATTATGGCAGTTCTGCCGCTACCTATAGTATTTGCATGGTCAGCATGTTTTAATGGCTTGTGATGTTTTAATATTGTTTAAAGGGTAACTCCGGCGATTTTTTTACCATGTCGAGCTAATAAAATATTTAGGTTCCCGAGACCCTCCTGTGACGCACCTGATAGCAGAATTGTTCCGCAAATTCGAAAATATATTAAATAAGCAAAAAAGCGCAAAAACGAAACCGAAACCTGAGCAAGCAGCCGAGCCAACCTCTGCGTGTGACGTCACGAATGTATCACCGGCGGGGAAGGCGCGCAATGCATGCCGGTCTCGCCCGCGGGGTGAACGAAACCACGAAGAGCAAACGCTCAGCTTATTCGTGACCGCGCCGGACCTTCGGGGACCTTCGGGTGACATTGCATGTAAGCTGCACCACCTATTCGGATCTGTCAAACAGTGGCAGTTATGATTCAGAAGAATTCAATAGCCACGAATCGCCGTCCTCCACCACTAGAGCCAGCACCCATGCGCAAGATATCGCGCTGCGACATGAAGACCAAGGGTAGCCCTAACCACTGATATATGTGCTGCTTGCTATTTTAGGTGTTTTACCCCTCTCAGGGAACCGCTTCGCATGCTCACTGTAAGATGTGGAGCACGACTTTCCGCATTTGTATCCCACAAGAACGCCGCTGACAGTCCAAAGCACCGACCGGTGCATTTGTTTACATCGGCAGGTACAGTGACCACTCGTACGTCGTTCGCTTGAGATAGCCGCTCATCGGTGACATCAAATAATGTCAGAACATATCAAAACACGTCGAGTTTGTGCATGTAAGCACCGTTACATCACTCTGGGTCGCGCTGATACCACGCACCTTCGAAACCGAACGCACGCCGTTGTGCAGCCTGCTTATTCTTCGTATTCTCTTCATGCACACTATTAGTGTTCCGTAAAGTAGACATAGAGACCGTATAGTAGGGAAGCGTTGTGCAGCCTGCTTATTCTTCGTATTCTCTTCATGCACACAATTAGTGTTCCCTAAAGTAGACATAGATTGGGACATTGCGCGTATGATCGTTCATTTAGAGAATATATAGTTTTCTCGCGGAAACGCCGATGTCATGAAGTATGACATCGTTGGCAGCTGAACGAGACGGTTGTTTACGCATGCTGTATCGAAGGGGCCTCCGTTTGCTGCCCATTTGGGATACGAGGCAAACAGTGCACCTCGTAAGCTAAATAATGTCAGCATAACAATAGGTAATAATACACCCATCGATTTGCGTAGTCACATTTCATTTAGGGAAGCGCCGGAGAGTGCCACTGGCCGCATTCGAGAACAGCAACGTATACGGATGTTGATTGCGCGTCGTGTTGTCGCTTTTTGCGTGTGCATTGTACGAAATGAGGAATGGTTTATTTCAAATCCGTATAGTCAAACTGAACGACAGAAGCAGCTTTCCTCATCCTAATAGCTTAATTAGCTTCACATCAGTGGGTCTGGTCCGCCAGCAGCAGACGCACGAACTTGGCCACTGTGATAGGCTTAACTTCGGTTGAACGCGATCGGCATCGGCTCAAACTGTGTTTGCTGATGGCGAGGGCTGAAGTTCGTGCAGCCAACAACGCAACACCGCTTGCCAACCCGCATCACTTGCCCGTCCACAGGGAATGCAACTTCTCGCGACAGCAACATCTCACGCCAAGCACTAGCTCACGATCGTCGACTCCTGCACGCTCTCGTCGCTGTCGTCTGCATGATACCGGCATGCTCTGCGTGGACCATTCCTGACGTCATACACAATGTGGCCTATAACTGACGAAGGGGTAAGGTAGGCTGCTCAACGCAATAAACTAAATTCATTTGTAAAAAATATGTGCAACTCTCAAGCCTGGTTTTTTTACGACATGACGGAGGTATTCAGAGGAACAGACCCAGCGAATTTCATCGACATACGTTGACATCGAAAAATCGCCGGAGTTGCCCTTTAAGCTTAAATGTGTATATAGCGTATTTTTATCCTGACGAAAGTAGTCTTCAAGAAGACCTTATATTCACTGAGCAGTTTTGTCACGCGTCTGGAGCGGTCGTGAATATGAAGGAAACTAAGATTTGGTTAATGGGCAAGAGAACCCTCCAGATCTGCTGGTATTAGTTGGAACACTGCACCGCTCGAGCACCTCGTCGTGCCTTTGCATCAAATACGGTACACTGGGCCGCACTGCTCGTCAGCACTCACGCATGTCAAGGGCGCCTCGCAAGCATGGATGGGGTGACGAGACTTTTTGTGTTCGCCTGTGCGCAGGTATGCAATGTCTTCCTCGTCGCAAAGCTTATTTACGTGCGTCAGACACTAAACTGCGCGCGAGATAAAATTCAGGCTGAGCATAGAGCATTCGTTACTTCAATTGGGGTTCTGAATGGGAACCAATGCGCAGGGATAATTTGTTTCTCCCTTCAGTATCTGCTGGAATAATGCATTTGTTTGTACACTAACTTATGTCTCGGTTTTTCTTTTACAAATTGGCAGATTGTTCGCACTTTTACACCACGCCGACCCTTCGCTCTAGCTAACTAAAGCTGGACCTAGAGAATGCGTTATGGCCTTCGACTTCGAAAAAACATGTACTCAGGCCTATATGACTAATTTGAGCATGATATTACAGAAGTAGCAATTAAGGGAGTAGCGAGGTACGTTCCCCCCAAATGCCCTCTTTGCTTGGCGATGCAAACACGGGTTATGCGCCGCCGAGTCGTAGCAACCGAGCGGAGAAAAGATGCAAAGAAAAAGTATAAGGATAATAATGAAATGACCCCACACCGGAGCAGACTCAGGAACGCCTGATCTCCCGGGCTAGAGCAGCAGCGGTCGCTCGCAGCTTTCTGAACTAAGAGGAGGCCACCCACCTTTACTTTATTTTATTTTTGTCGGCTCAAATAAATGTTTCTACAACAATACGTTCTGCAATTGGCCACTAGTGCTTTGGCAGTCACTGCGTCATTAAAAGTGCTTAGATGTCATCGTGATTTTTAAATGCTGCAATAAAGGTCGCAACCAGTGCAAGCTAGGTGCAAAAAGAGCTTTATTTTGCCTTCCCGAACCAATGCTTTCAAAAGTTTCTTCTCTCTCTCTCTCTGTATGGAGGGAGAGAGCGCACAGTTCACCGTGTACGAGTGTGTGCGGCGCTGACCTGCAGACCTTCGTCGACAGAGTTTCGGGCAAGGGCGTCCGTATGTCTATATAGAGAGGGGGGACAGTATTGCAAAAGGGTTTGGGGGGGTACGAGGTGAGACGGTACGCAAGCTGTTATGCAAACCTTGCAGTGAACACAAGCATCGCAACCGCGCCAGTACGCGTCACAACTTAAGGGAAGTGCTTTTTCGTACATTCGTCCGAGTCGCCGACGGCCAACGATGGCCGACGGCGATCGAAGCAAAAACAAAGAAGTGCAGGGTGGGGAGACAGTAGGCGGCCGAGGCGAGGGCGCCGCCGAGGTACAAAAACATTCACAAGGCGTAAGGGGGGGAGAAGGCCGCCGCGGTAGTTCCGCACGACCCATACCAACGGCATAGAGCCGTGGTTACGCGGGGAATCGAGACAAACTTCGGAACAACTCAGCCTATAAGGACCGACTTGTAGTAGGCGCGTTGCTTATAAATGTACCGTGCTTCTAATCAGCCAAGCCATTTTACAAATACTGCTTTATCGTTAAATTCTAGGCTCTGACATACTAATGTTTGAACGTGGGCTGGTTGGTTCTGCGGCACATTTTGACAAAAAATAGCGCGTAGACGAAAAAGCGCTCTATTTTCGGAAAAAGACGTAATTCCATTCCCATTACATTCCGGGCAAAAGGCGATTAATTCCATTCCCATTCCATTCTTCCAAGCGTTGTCGCCATTCTATTCCGGGGTTGCGAACATGTGGAATGATTCAGCAGTCATTCCAATTCCGGAGTGGTAACTCCGCAACACTGGTTAACATAGAGCGACGTAATGGCCCACTTTACACTCCCCTGTAGAAAGAGCCCGCTTCCCACGCGCAGTCTTCTCGGGGCTACGTAACCGTCAGAAACTCAACACAGTTAGTAAACGTGATTTCGTAGGACTAATACCCCTTTCCACGCTCCTAACAAAATGTTTTTATGTATATTTTTTTACCTCCATGGAGCTCTTTTTCACTTTCACTTAGGCCCCATTCTTCTTGCCATTTATTTCGATCACCACTCCTTGTTCTTAAACGCTTTCTTTGCCTCTTGCTTCGATTTTTCCGCTGCTGCTACTGGCTGCTGCCTTAGCTCTTGCCGAATGCACAGGTCACAATAAAAGAAATGCCGTCGTAGTGCCACTGTCATCACTCATAGCTGCTGGCCACAGTCTTGCACAACTGGCCGGTACCAGACAACGTGCAAACGCCGGATTTAGTGCGAATTAAGGCGGCACGCTTGCCGGTACTGCTTGTAGCGGAAACAAACACCGGTTATAGTGCGAATTAGGCCAGCCGACAGTACGGGACATATTGCAAACACTGAATATGGTGCGAATTAAGCCAGCCCACGGTACCGGTCATAGCCGCCTGAGACTCGAATACAGCTATTGAAATAATCGCTCTTCAATGTGGTTTTTATTTATCAAGTGATATATAGGCAATGAAATTCAGTCTTTACCATAGCGAAGTTAATTGGTTAATTCTTCCACGTGCAGGGAGATATGCCGCTTTTGGCATCTAAGTGTGGTACATAAATAAGAATAATAAAAAAATGTTTTTTACGTTGGTAACATATAACACAGAGATGAAGATGGAACTGCTGCATCATACGATTTCACACAATCTCGAAGAATTCTAAACGCACTTCAAGGTTACTTTTCGCCGTCTATGACAACACAGATGTCTACATCCATTTATTGTCAAATTCCTCGAAAGCGAATGACAAGAATATGAGGAAACCACTTCTGTACAGTTCCACACGCACCGCACTTCATATCCAGAATTGTGATTAATGCGATTAGCAATCTTTGCCTACTTCAGGTCGTTTTGAGCCTAGCTTTCTCTCCTCCTATCTGTCTATATATGTCTAGCCTCATACGCAGATTGAGGGACTCGAGTTGTCTGCCAGTTGTTCGGCCTACTAGGTATGTGCTCGTCGACGTAATGCCGCCGTGGTCGTTCCATCTTCGTCATTCGTCGTCAGGCCTTCTACGTCGACCCAGTGACCAAGTTGCTCGAGCCACCGGGTGCTCAAGCCCATGCGCCCATGCACTCGTGCGCATGCGCTCCACATCGACGACGACATCCCCACCACGTGCGCATGCGCTCGTTGTGGGGATATCGTCGTGGTCGCTGCGTCGTCTTCATTTCAGCTTAGTTATCCGACTATGGGCACGCCATCGTCATGCCGCCGTCAACAGTCTTTCTGTATTCGCTTTCATGCCGTCACCGTGAGGCCATCGTGGTGCTTCCATCGTCGTCATAATTCCAGCTTCGTCATTCGACTCTCGTCATGCTATCGCGCCATCCTCGTCACGCAGTCTTCGTGAGACATCGTCGTCACGTCATCCCATTGTCTTCATATACCGTTGTCATGTCATTACGGTTCATGCCTCGTTGTCATACATCGTGCATTCGTTATCATAACATCGTCGTGAAGCCTCGTGGTCATTCCATCGTCGTCATTTCATCGTCGTCACGCCACCGTCATCACAAAGTCGTCGCCTTATGGCATAGAAAGAACACTTAGCAAACAATCATTGCACTCACTCGCGCACATGTATACAGCAAGAGTGCATCATCATCATCAGCAGCAGCCTATATTTATGTCCACTGCAGGACGAAGGCCTCTCCTTGAGATCTCCAATTACCCCTGTCTTGCGCTAGCTGATTCCAACTTGTGCCTGCAAATTTCCTAACTTCATCACCCCCACTAGTTTTCGGCCGTCCTCGACTGCGCTTCCCTTGTCTCGGTATCCATTCGGTAACTCTAATGGTCCACCGGTTATCCATCCTACGCATTACATGCCCTGCCCAGCTCCATTTTATATGGACACTTCAACCCGATTTCTGCCGTCGTCGTCGCCGTCGCCGTCGCCGTGACGTTCCTTATAGATAAAATCTTCGCCGCGCGCCTTATGCCCGAGCGGAAGCTTGCGGGGACGCGCGCTATCACGGAGAGCGAACGCACTCAATCACCTACGCGCAAGCAAGGAAGCGGGAAGCCAGCACCGGAGGAAGCGCGGGGGCGGGGGGGGGGGGGGCGCACTCCACCAACAACCGCGCTCGTCGCTCGCTCGCCCGCAAAGTCTCTTATCTCCACACGGCTCTGACCTTTATGCGCCGTGCATTCGCCGCTCAGTTTCCGTTGAAGCGATAGACCGCACGTACCTTCGCCCGGTGCGCGGCGTATGCGCTCGCTGCCAGCGTTTTGACAGTCGTTGGCTGCAGTCATTCAGTGTGATCTATTCATGTTTGTTTGTGCGCGCTCACACCAAGCTTGTTCATTCAGTTAGTAATAGTCGGGCCACATTTTCCAACGCACGCTACACATGCAATGCTGCCCAGATCGGCAGTGCAGCACTACAGGTGTGTCCCTTCGCACGCGCTGCCCACGGTAAGCGCTTCTCATCAACACCACCGTTTCACACGCGCCTTCTCGTGGTCATCGAGTCTCTCTTCATGTCGGTCTATTTACGCCGCAGCACACCTGCTTACTTAATCAGCTCATGTTTACTACAACTCATATTGCTACCAAAGCCGCTCACCTTACTTCGTATGACATTGCTGTGTTGCTATCGCATTCATTGCTTCGCCCTTAGGGCGAAACTGTGACATTTTTTGCTCTTAATGTCAACCAGAATATCGCATATCCCCGTTTGCTCTCTGATCCACACCGCTCTCTTCCTGTCTCTTAACGTTACTGCTAACATTTTTCGTTCCATCGCTCTTTGTGCGGCCCCCAACTACTTCTCGAGCTTCTTTGCTAAGCTCGAAGTTTCTGCCGCATATGTTAGCACCGGTAGAATACAGTGATTACACTTTTCTTTTCAACGACAGTGGTAATCTCCCAGTCAGGATTTGGCAATACAAGGCCGTGTGCACTGCATGCGCGCATTTCCGCTGTTTTCGCATAGTGCCGGCCGAAGTTCGCTGAAGAATTTGTCGCATAAACATTTATCCGATTTCGCACGTTGGTATAGTTTTACTGAAGTTACATTCGCCAATAAAAAGTATGCGGAAACTCTACTGGAATTGTCTAAGTATGCGTAAGCATAGCCCCAAATTTCAGTTGATAAACCCCCAAATTTCAAGTTGGCCCACTCCCAAGTTTCAGTAGGGCTACCCCAAATTTCAAATTAGCCTAACCCCTAATTTCAAGTTGGCCAATCCCCAAATTGGGTATGTGCCACTCAGTCTGTGCTGGTCTTCAATGAACCCCGTTGATGGCAACTTGGGTCACTGAGTATTTGCCAGTAGGTGTGTACCGTTCTACAATGGCGAAAAATATGCCTTAAATTTATCTGATGCTCAGTGGAATTGAACCAACATTACAAATGTTTCTCAGGGACCGCAGCCAGACGCATTTGCATGCTGTGTCACAAAAGCGCTGGTTATGTGCCGGTCTTCAATGACCATCTCGCCAACTTGGGTTACTGAGTATGTGCTACTGAGTGTGCGTCACGCAAGGGAACTATCTTCGGCGCACGACCGACGCTTCTCGTCTCGGAGGCCACGAGCGGACTTCTCGGCAGTGTCACCAGATGGCGCCGCGAGTCCAGAAAGAAGCGCGTGAAAAGAACCAGGTTGACGCGTTTCTCAGCGTTCGCACGCATCGGTGCGCCATGCATTTCCGATGCAACCCCAGGCTTCACGGTGGCGACACTAGATGGAGCCAGTGTTTTTATAGGGAAGCCGGAAAGAGTTGTCCCGCTGCAGTACACGCGTCATATAGAACTCGTTTAGTCGGCGGCAATACGTTGTGTAGCTATATTAATTCAATGCTAACGCATTACCGTCGACAGTCATTGAGAGATGGGTGCTTCCGAATTTTGGTTTTCTACTTATGTTAACTTAGTGCCCGCAAACAGCATCACAAGCCAATGTGCCGCTATTGCTACGCTCTAAACGTGTGTTCTTATCCTATTTATCTCCGTTAGTATATGACAGCGATTACGTTCGGTGGCACAATATTTTTTTCACTCTCGTAAATTGGCTGATCGTACGCTTTCTGGTTGCAGTCGCAATGAGGAAAATTTCGGCAGAACCTATCTCACGATGACTGGTGACGGTAAGCATTTAAACAATTAAGCGACACACCATATAACAGGCGGCTGCTCCAAATCTCCTAGATGGTTTCGGCCAAGGCGTACACGCTAATAGCTTCGTCATTCAGTTGCGTTTGAGTGGGAGTCTTAGCGCCATTCAGGGCCATGGCGCGCGGATGTGGAACATAATTTTTTGCCCGATGGCGTCAGGCTACACTGGAGCTTAAAGAGAGCAGGCACGTGGTCAAAAAAACCCTCGTTGGTGCCTAATGACATCAAGGCTGCCAGACTCGCTATGATTGAACGAGAGAAGAAGAGAAACCGAGGAGCTCGATTTTTGTTAAGAATGACCGTATGAAGTCAACGAAACCATAGGGTAGATCAGCTGTGGTTGAAACTGAAATGTGAAAAATAAGAATTTTAGAAAAGGGAAATAAAAGTGGACGAAAACATTGGTAGGGATGATCGAACGCCGATAGGAAGCGATGCAGGGCAGTTGGACAAGAATAAGTGTTTATAGGCAAATGTTTTCAGATAATTTCATGATTGGCTAAAGCAAATTAATCACTGGAACAATCGAGCAAACAGTCTTTCCTGTCCCAATGACTGTTCTCCCAGACTGCTGCACGGAGCCTCGCTGATCGATCAGCAAATCTGATTACCCAGACTCGTTTTAAAGTACATTGTACGGAGCCCCACTGATCAGTCAGCAGTCCTTATTTCAGCCCAGATTAAGGAAGAGGATATCGTCCATATTAATATGTGTCAAACAGACAAAGAAAGGAGTGGTAGCTCCGTTGGCCCATCCCACAGGTGCAATTGCCAATGACAGTCGAAAGTTTGGGGAGCGAGGCTACTCGTCACAATCCCACTCGTCACCGAAAGACTTATAATAGGGAAACTGGTCCCACCGGCCACCTGATTCGTTACCATCTCGAGATGGTACTTCTCGGGAAGAGTACCTTTTCGTCACTTAATGAATTTCGTTTCACGCGGCTTTGCGAACGAAAGCGCTGTTGGTACTGGGTATGGATCTGGTGTGGACGATTGGAGCTTGGGGAATGGGAGCTACTTTCTTTCTTCTTTCTATTCTGGTCCATGTGGGAAGGGTGGGGCGTATGAAAAGTCGGATGCACACAGCCACATATAATGCAAGCGCGAAAAGTGATGCATGGAAGAGAGGGAGAGAGAGTCACCTCTTATTGATGCCAGCAACCACGGGGGCGGAGGCATGCCTCCCTCCGCCTAGCAGACGGCCGAGATCGATCCCCTGGGTCACAGTGGCTGGCTCGGCTAGCTTTGAACCATTGCTGCATTGTCATATCATCTGGCCCTTTCACTTCTGCAGTACTAGTTGCTTTTTCCTATGCTTGACATCGATGTCTCAAACGGACGGTTCCTGCCAGGGGCAGCGGAGCGACCCTGCGTAGAGAGCTGGTTTGGGGGGTTAGCTAGAGATGCCACTTTAGTACCGCCGACCAATGAATAAGGAGAAGGATAGGAATGTTGGTACGACATACTGCAAGTGCAGTGCGAAAAACAGGCACAGACTGAGGACATGCGCTAACTTTAACGAGTTATTTATTTGGAACAGGGCGTGACACGCAGCACACAAGTGACCCTCAGGTGGATTAGAATCACTGCGTGGACTAGTGAACATTTCAAAAAGATTACTCCTTTTCTGACGGATATTTGTAAGGGATGCTAACACACTGAGAACCGATGTTATCAATTTTTAAATAAAGATGCTCTATCTAGACTGATAGTTGAATCTACAAGGAATGATAAACTTGGTTCTCAGTGTGTGAGCATCGCTTCCATGATCTCTCTCAGAAATAAGGTTACCTTTTTGAAATGTCCGCTAGTCCACGCATGGCGTATAATGCACTTGAGTGTCAATTGTGTGTGTACATTCCATATAAATGGCTCGGCAAACCACGTTAGCACACCTTCTGTGGCGCTGGGAGAAACAGCTTTTAAATTTATAGACGGATGTTAGATCAAGCCATACTTGTCATTCTTTACTCAGATGTGCGTAGATTACCTTCATTTTCGTGTTTCATTTCATGTTTTCTATTTACTTTCAGTTATCATATCGTATATTTGACGTGCGCTAGCGAAAAATAAACAATCGAAAGTTTGTGAACATGCGTGTCAGTCTTTTTTTTATTTCTTTCGTTTGTTTGTATAGCAGTCTCATGATGTCGTGGCCTACTTGCCGACGAAGAAGAAAGCCAACCTGCCATAACCGAAGGAATGATCCGCTTTATTTTATGACACCCAATTATATACATGGGGACAACCACGCCACAGACTTTCACAGGGTTTCCAGACGGAATACCGAAACCAAAACTAACGACACAACATATATCCCCCCCCCCCCTTAAACTTTCAGTGGGTTAGTAAGCTGTTAGTGGGTTAGTGCTGCAAGGTGCTTTGTACATTGACAACTCGCTCTCATAAGGGAAACATAAGGCAATAAAAAACAGTGACCGGTCAACAGCAGCAACTCAGCAGCAACTACTATTCTACATATAAAACCCATGATTCCATTCTCTCCCAACAAAAGAATTATCTCTACAAAATGTTCAAAACAACATAGACTATACGAGAAGAACAAAAAATAGTAGAGTGGTCACACATAGTCGCCGTAACGTTTCGGAAGTAGTCTTGCCCGTGGCGGTTGGACTCGAAAAGGAGCCGGACCCGGTTTCGGTTCAGGGAGGCCCGGGTCAGGAGTAGCCCGGTCGGCCCCACCAGCAGGAAGAGGCGCACCTGCTTGTGGCTCAGGCGTGTCTGGGTCGAGAGCAGCACGGGTGGCCACAGGAGCAGGTAGAGAGGTAGCCGCCGCTTGAGATGCATCACGAGCAGCTGGTAGCCCAGGGTTCCCCGGTGACGGGAACCTCAGTGTGTTAGCCTCTTGCGCTTTTCAGGTCTCTTCTGAACGCAGAGTACGGGGACCCGAAGGGACTTTGGCAAGCATGGATGCATTCCAGGTCCCTGTCATCATCGAGGCGGAGAGAGGACTGTCCGCGCTTCCCCAGCACTTTGCGTGCACTGCCAAACGAGGAGTCTTCCTTGAAGGTGACGGAGGGCTTCCTCACCCGGACGAAGTCACCAACTGCGATATTGGTCTTCTTCGCGGCTCGACGAAAATCTGTCCACTTCTTGCTGCTCTCTTGGTTATGCTGCACCCGGAGACGCAGCTGACGAAGCTGGGTAGCTGGGTCCTTGATGGAGGAAGACGACGGGTGCCCAACGATGATGATATATGTTGTTTTGTGGCGCAAGGGCCAGCTATGGCCAAAGAGCGCCAAGACGTGGTGTACTGAGTGAGCAATGGTATGATCAATGACAGTGGATAGGTGTAGGGTGGCTGTAAAGGGACCTAAAATCCTGCGCACTAAAGGTGCGTAAAAGACAAAATACTAAGATCATGACAATGACGTGATAGGGGCGCAATGAATATAATATAGTATAAAAAAGTTGCAAGAGATACAAGGCACTACTGCCTCACAGGGACCCTTAGAAGCAAGGGCCTGGAGGAGAGTGCATTTCAAATATGCTGTCGCAGCGGCGTCCTCTGAAAGAGGATGCCACTACGAATCTCTCGGGCGAAAAACTTGCAAAATGTCGAGGTCGTTTAAAAAGGCTAAAACTGAATCGTGCGGAAATATCGGGTCATTATGTAAAAACATAGCTGGGTGAAGGGGTATACTCTCTTTATAGGCTTGAACAAAGTGCTTTTTTCTTTCAGGTTCTATTAATGGACACTGTACTAGAATGTGAAGTACAGTAAGTGCTTCCCCGCATCAAGTACAGGTGGGTGGTTCGCCTCCAGACAGCAGGTAATTATGCGTGCTGTAAGTGTGTCCTATTCTGAGCCTACAGAATAGGACATCATTTATTCTAGATTTCGTGGTCGATGGCCAGTTTCCTAAATGGGGCTTAATTAAATGGAGCTTGTTATGAGTCTGGCCGTCCCACAAACGCTGCCAATGGACTGGAAGTCTCTTGCGTAGATATGGCTTCATATCATGAACAGGGACGGGCATAGATGTCTTGCCAGCTTTTGCCTCGATGGATGTGGCAAGCTGGTCTGCCAGTACATTTCCCTCGATGTCTCGGTGTCCTGGCACCCAGCACACCACAACATGATGCCCAGACGCATAAATACTACATATGAATGAATAAAGCGATACTATTACGGGATTTTTGTGCCTTTTAAGAGATTTTAAAGCTTTTACAACGCTCAGCGAGTCTGTGTAGATGATTGCTTTGGGTATTTTAGAGTCCTTTATATGTTTAAGAGCCGACAGTATTGCATAAGCCTCTGCTGTAAAAATGCTCGTTTGTGGGTGCAGGGCGTCGGCATCTGAAAATGATGGGCCAACCGCTGCATAAGAGACGCCAGCATGAGACTTTGATGCATCGGTGTAAAATTCCGGACAGGAGTATTTATGCTGCAGTTCATGGAAGTGCATTCGAATGTGTGCAAAGGGGGCGTGCTTCGTAACATGTAAAAAGGACAAATCACACTCTACAATCTGCCACTGCCACGGTGCGACCTGTATAGTGGGTGTCATTAGACGATGTTCAAAAAGTGGGACATCCATTTCCTCAGCCAGACTTCTCACACGCAACGAGAAGGGCTCTCTTACTGCAGGGTGGTTATGAAAAAGGTGGGAGCTGGACAAATCATTTACGGTGGAATATGAGGGATGTTCACTGTTTGCGTTCACTTTAAGGAAATATATGAAAGCTGTGTAGGTCCTCTGCAAGTGGAGGACCACTCATTGGATTCCACGTAAAGGCTTTCTACAGGGCTTGTCCTAAAGGCACCTGTAGACAAGCGAATACCTAGATGGTGGATGGGGTCCAGCATCTTCAACGCGGTTGGGGTGGCTGACTGATAAATTATGGCCCCGTAGTCTAGGCGTGTTCGTATGAGGCTTTTATACAAGTTTAGGAGACATTTTTTGTCGCTACCCCATGTAGTGTGTGACAACACTTTTAAAATATTCATTGTTTTCATGCACTTGTTTTTTAGATATTTTAGGTGTGGTATGAATGTCAGCTTTGTGTCAAGAATTATGCCTAAGAATTTATGTTCCGTTTTTACAGGTAGACTCTGTCCTTGCAGGTGAATGTCGGGGTCGGGGTACAGTCCTCTCTTTCGAGAAAAAAGGACGCAGGTGCTCTTTTGTGGATTTAGGCAGAACCCATTCTCGTCTGCCCATTTAGCCACCTTGTTCAGACCAAGCTGAACCTGCCGCTCACAGATGGCAAGGTTGCACGATTTAAATCCAATCTGTACATCATCGACGTACGTTGAATAAAACATGTTGCGTGGCATGCATAGACGCAAGGAATTCATTTTTATAATAAAGAGAGTGCAACTGAGCACCCCACCCTGCGGCACTCCGGTTTCCTGCACAAAAGGTCGCGATAAAGCATTGCCAACTCGAACACGGAATGTGCGATTCAGCAGATAACTTTCAATCACATTTAGCATATTACCACGTATACCAAAGTGGGAGAGGTCTCTCAGTATCCCAAACCGCCATGTGGTGTCGTAGGCCTTTTCCATGTCTAGGAATACAGACAGAAAGAACTGTTTGTGAACAAAAGTTTCGCGTATCTGCGCCTCAATACGTATCAAATGGTCAGTGGTGGATCGACACTCGCGAAAACCGCACTGGTATGGGTCAAGTAGTTTGTTTGATTCTAGGAAATGTAGTAGGCGACGGTTTATCATTTTTTCGAAGATTTTGCAGAGACAGCTAGTTAGTGCTATAGGCCGGTAACTCGAAACAGACGATGGATCCTTGCCCTGTTTCAGGATAGGGATCACTATGGCCTCTTTCCAGGCAGACGGGATCTCACCGGAAGACCATACAGTGTTGTAGAGGGAAAGGAGGGTTTTCTGTGTTTCATGGGGAAGGTGCTTCAGCATTTCATATATTACACGGTCAGCTCCTGGAGCAGAATTATTGCAGCAGTTTAGTGATGCCTGTAGCTCAGCTAATCTTAATGGCTCGTTATATGGCTCGTGTTTTTTGCATTTTCGTTCCAGCTTCTGTCCTTCTATTCTGGCTTTGTATCGGTTTAAACGTTTCGGAATAGTGCGATGAGCTGGACACTAGTTGAAAATGTGCGCCCAGGAGGTTCGCTTGGTCTTCCAAGCTGTCGCCCTGTGTGCTTACCAAAGGGAGTGAATATGTTTGTCGTCCTTTACCTTATTTACCCTGTTCCAGACTTTGGATTCATCTGTATACGAGTTTATACCTGATAAAAACTTCTGCCAGCTCTCTCTTCTGGCCTGTCGGCGCGTTCTCCTGCCTTCGGACTTTACCATCTTAAAATTCATAACATTCTCCGCAGTAGGAGAATCACGTAACAACCCCCACGCTTTGTTCTGTTTCTTGCGAGCGTTCCTACATTCGTCGTTCCACCATGGGACACGGCGTTTGCATGCCACACCACTTATTTCGGATATGCATTTAGAGGCGGCATTAATTATGAAGGTAGTGAAATACTCAACAGCAGCATCAATTCCTAACGAGGAGATGTCAGCCCAGGAGATGCTACTAGTAAGAGTTCGAAATTTCTCCCAATCGGCTGTACCAACCCTCCATCGAGGGGCTTGTGGTGAAGACTCATTTTCTTTGGTTGTTCTAAGTAGTATTGGGAAATGATCGCTCCCGTAAGGATTTTTGATGACTTCCCATTTAAGTTCAGAAAATAGAGACGGGGAAGCTATGCTAAGGTCAATAGAAGAAAAGGTTCTGTTTGCGATACAGTAAAACGTAGGTTCCTTCTTATTCAGGAGACACGCGCCAGAGGAGAAAAGAAATTGTTCAACAAGACGACCTCGCGCATCGATACGAGAGTCACCCCACAGACTACTGTGCGCATTGAAATCGCCAAGAACAAGATAAGGTTCTGGCAATTCGTCTATAAAGGACTGAAATTCATGTTTGTGTAAATGGTAATGTGGGGCTATGTAAAGCGAGCAAATGGTTATGAGTTTGTTTAGAAGAACAAGTCGAACTGCCCCTGCTTCAAGGGGCGTTTGTAGCTGCAAACGTTGACATGCTATGTTTTTGTGAATTACAATGGCAACGCCTCCTGATGATGCGAGAGCATCATTGCGATCTTTACGAAACGTAACATACTGTCGGAGAAAGTTCGTATGTTTTGATTTTAAGTGCGTTTCCTGTACACACAGCACTTTCGGATTGTGTTGGTAAAGAAGTTCTTGGATATCGTCGAGGTTCCTAAGAAGGCCTCTTACGTTCCACTGCATAATTTTCGTGTCCATAATGAAGTTACATTAGTGCTGTGTGTATTAACGAAACGTATTTTAGCCTACAGAGCCGTTTGCGGCTCTGTAATTTTGGTTTTGTCTTTTCTAGAGCGGTCCAAAGAATTTGGCCGTTCTTTAGGTGCTGGCTGCACCACCTTGCTTGGAGTAGTGTCCATAGTCTCTTGCGAAGCGCTGGACACTCGCTCTAACGAGCGATGTGTACGTCGAGTAGCCTTCGCCTCGAGGGACGAAGGCTGTGGCCTCACCAGCCCGGAGGCCGATGGGTCCTCCTTAGCCTCTGAGCTGCGATGGCTGCTGCCAGCGCTTGTGGAGGCCTCGGGTGTGACCGATTTCGAGAGGGGCAGGGCAGCCTTAGCTGCTCCCACCATGGGGGCGGGTGGCAGTCCCCTCAGTACGCTGCGCGTGCCTTGGGCGACCGCCGGGGTCCGTCGTGATGCTGCCCCCTGTTGCACCACTTCGGCAAAAGAAGTTTTCATTGAAAATGAAGGTGAAAGACGCTGTCGTGCTTCCCTGAAACTGATGTTCTCTTTGACTTTGATAGTGATTATCTCTTTTTTCTTTCTTCCAGGCTGCGCAAGATCTGGAATATGCGGGGTGGTTGCCATCGCAGTTCGCGCAATGGGCCTCAGCAGTACATTCATCAGCAGAGTGATCTTTTGTAGCGCATTTCGCACAGGTTAGTTGTCCTCGGCAGCTTTGAGAGGCATGGCCAAACCTCTGACATTTGTAGCAGCGTCGTGGATTTGGAATGTAAGGTCTTACACGCAGTTTGAGGTAGCCCGTTTCTATTGCATCCGGGAGTGTGCTAGAGCCAAATGTAAGTACTATGTGTTTGGTTGGTAATTCTTTGTTGTCGCGCCTGATTTTTATGCGTTGTACATTTATAACGTTTTCTTCTTTCCATCCATTCAGGAGTTCTTCGTCAGTCAAATCCATGAGGTCGTTGTCTGAAACCACACCCTTGACGGTGTTCATTGTTCGGTGTGCGCTGACAGATAAGGTTTTATCGCCAAATGCCACCAGGTTTGTGAGTTTCCCGTACTGCATTTTGCTTTTTACTTCAATCAGAAGGTCACCACTAGCCATCTTGGTGGCTTTGTAGCCACTTCCAATGACCTCCGTGAGACATTTTGACACTAAGAAGGGTGAGATGTTTGTCGCTTTTTTGTCAGTGTTTTCACAATGAATCACGTGGAAATGTGGGAAAGTTTCAGTGGTCTTTGCGAAGAAATTCAAGGATTCATCGGTGCGCCCTCTTTTAAAAAGAGGGCGATCAGGGAGTTTGCGGTATGAGGATGCCATACAGATTAAAATGATTTCGGCAGCGGTGCCAGCCGCCCACCGTGGAGCCCAACAAGGGGACGCGACAGGGTTGTTATGAACAAGACCTGCCAACGCCAGCTGTACACAACCACTATAACCAAATATGATATAACCAAGGTTGGCTATCTCACACAAGGTTAACCCTAGCTGCCTGGAAAAATCAGAAGTTCAGAAGTGAGAAGGAGACAGGAAAGATTGAAAGTGAGAGAAAAAGACGAAGATTGAAGAGGAGCACAGGAAAAGGCAACTACCGATTTCCCCCGGGTGGGTCAGTCCGGGGGTGCCGTCTACGTGAAGCCGAGGCCAAAGGGGTGTGTTGCCTCTGCCGAGGGGCCTTAAAGGTACAAACACCCGGCTTCGGCTCAACCCCCAGGATCCCCTTTTCCCCGGACACGGCTAAGCCACGCACGGTTAAACGCGGGAGGGTCCGACCCTCATGTGCTCGGGTCCGTGGTGTCGCAACACACCAAACGCCTGCTGACGCAGACGCCCCTGCGGGGGTGCCCAACGACATCCATGCGTGTTCTCGGCAGCCTTCTATGCAGCAACGGAGCCGCAGTGACTCCCGTGGTCGCGTGTGGTGTGCACCGGTAGATGCCAAGGTATTGGATGACCACTGCAGGCGGAGTGGTGGATGTTCCAGCAAAGCTGTCTGCACGAAGTTCTGGAAAACACGGTTGAATCGTTCTACAAGTCCATTCGCCTGGGGGTATCGTACACCGAAGAGTGCGAGAGGCGAATGACATGATCCTTTAGGAAATGGTTGAATTCTCGGGAACAAAACTAAGGGCCGTTGTCGCACACAATCTCGTCGGGGTAGCCTTCTCGAGAAAATACTGAGAGCAGAAAGATAGTGCGCGTCGACACCTTGCTGCAAAACTGTACTTCAGGCCACCTGGAGAAGTAGTCTACGAGGGTGATAGCGAACCTGCAATCGTGCGGCGCTCTTTCCATGGGACCGACGATGTCGATGGTGACCTTCTGCCACGGACGCTCTGGCAGGGGCACAGGTTGCAGCGGAGTTTCTGCAGTCTTGGCACTGTTGTCTGCAGCCTAGCTGGCAGGCTATGCAGTTGTGGATGGCAATTTGCACTTGCTTGTCCATGCCAGGCCACCAAAAACGTTCTCGTAGTCGCACCCTGGTGCGAACTGTCCCAGGGTGGTCTTCGTGCGTGGTGGAAATCAGCTGTTGGGTAAGAGAAGGAGGAACTACGAGCTGTTCCCCACCCAAAAGCAGGTCGTCGACCACAGACAGTTAATCGCGCACAGCGAACAATGGCTGAAGTTCACCCGGGATGGACTTGTGGGGGGGGGGGGGGGGGGCAAGATGATGCGATGTAAACCTTGACTTGCTCCAAGGTAGCATATTCACGCAGGAACTGCTGGAACTGTTCTTTGGTGAGGCAGAGTGGAGCAATTAAAGATACAAGCTCTTCGTTGAACGAAGCATCTCCCTGCGAAACAGACACTGGAAGGCGGGACAGTGCATACGCAACTTGATTACCTGTCCCCTTGCGGTATTCCACCGTATAGGTGTAGCGCAAAAGACGCTCTGACCAGCGTGCAATGCTAAGGGGTACCGTGAACGTGACTTCCTTAGCCTTGAGACGACATAAGGGAGACTAAAGCTTGGTGGTCCGTACGAAGTGTGAAGCGCCGTCCCCAGAGGTATGTATGCCCACGCTCGCAGGCCCAGACACACGCGAGTGCTTCTCGTTCACCAACTGCATACTTCCTCTCTAGTGGGGAGAGTGTGTGAGATGCGAAGGTGACTGTGCATAGCTGGCACCCATCCATTTGTTGGAGAACAGCGCCAACACCGCAGTCAGAAGAATCCGGGGAGACAACCACCGGAAGAGTGGGATCAAATATCTGAAGTATTTTGCTGGATGACAACAGGAACTTGACCTTCCGAAAACTAGCGTCGACGGCATCACTCCAGATGAAGGGTTGATTCTAGCGGAGCAGTTTGCGCATCGGATCCACGACTCCAGCAAGGCTGGGAACAAACTTGGCGTAGTACTCGACTAGGCCGAGAAACGAACGCAAACCAGCGGCATCAGTGGGGGTGGGAATGTCTAGGATAGAATCCACTTTCTCTGGCAGCGATTACATGCCTTGGGCAGTGACACTGTAGCCCAAGAAACACAATTCTTCGACGCAAAATGTGCACTTGTGATTGAGCTCGAGTCCAACTGCCTTGATGCGGCGGAGAACAGCAGCCAAGTTCGTTAGGTGCTCTTGGGCGGTCTTGCTGAACACAATGGCATCGTCAATGTAGAATAGAACGCCGGAGCACCCTTTGAGAATCTGCGACATCAACTGCTGGAAGGCTGCGGGGGCAGACGCCAGCCCAAAGCCTACCCGCTTCAAACTGAACAGTCCGTCGTGAGTCACGAATGCTGTCAAGTCTCAGCTCTCTGGATGCAGCAGAACCTGGTGGTAGGCGTATGCTAGATCCAGCTTGGAAATCTAGCTTGGGATCCAGCTTGGTAGTGGCACCGACGAGGCTGTTCATGAGCTCTTCAGTGCGAGGACGCGGAAAGCTGTCGGTGATGATTGCTTTGTTAGGCCCCTTGAGGTCAACACAGAGTCGAATGTCGCCTTCCGTCTTCCTTACCACGACGATGGGGGACACCCATTACGAGTCATTAACGCGCTCTATGACATCCAGTTCTTCCACCCGATGGATCTCTTCCGAAACTTGAGGTCGGAGTGTCAGCGGGAGCCTAGAGGCGCCGAAGTTTCGATGCCGCAGGAGGCACCGCGACGCGGATCTTGATCCGCTGGACGAAACCCTTGGCGCGACCAAGGCATGGGGCGAAGAAGTAGCCGAACTAACTAGACAGGGTCTTTGGAAGAGGTTATCGTGGTGAAACTTGGCGCGGGCCTGAGAGATGGGCTGCGTCGAATGTCGCTGTCATGGTCGATGTCTCGAAGCAATGAAGAGACGACCCTTCAATGTGCAGGTCCAAAGCCTTGATCGCATCAATTCCAGGGATGGATGTGCCTTTCGGCACAACGTAGAATAAGAGGTACGCCGTGCGTCCCTTGAACGTGACTTCCGTGAACAGGCAACCACGTAGGGGAATCGAGAAGCTTCCCTTGCGGAGCGGAAAGAACTGAGAACGACAGGAATCTGGTCTAGTTGGTAAGGATTCATAATGCAAAAAAAGGTAAGGGGACGTGCAGACATGGACACAGGAGAAGAGAAGTGGACAACACGAACGCCGACTATCAACTGAAGGAAGCGCTGAGGTGAAAAAAGAAAGAAGACACAAAACTCATCTGCGCATGCTCTGGAATGGTAGCACCACGTGTCAATCGGGTACACGTGCCGGTCTACGTGAGATATAACTGTTGGGGCATTTCATCTCTTTCTTATGTAAGGTAATCGAAGGCTGACTACGTACGCACTTCCACCATTATTGATATGCCAAGCCTCGACCATTAGACGCATATCTTCATTCTTATGCCTATACAATATCCCGCATTCATCTAACTCGGGCATGCAGTTGCAATCTTGGCAGTCTTGGCAATGTAAGGAAAGATTGAAAGGCGATCCACCGGTTAACGACCTTTTATGTTCCATTACCCTCTGACTGATACAGCGCTCTGTTTGCCCTACGTAGGAACGGCCACAGCTAAAGGGAACTTTATATATCACACCCATACGACAGTCAGTAAAATTGTTGCTCTTGATGTGCTTCACTGAACAAATGTCTGTTCCGTTTTGATCTTTCACCTCTTCCTTTTTTTCCTCTGCATGCACGGCAGCGCATATCTTACCTAGCTTATTGGAGCTAACCAGAGCTACGGATGGACAACGGACGCCGAAGAACAAGGCTCGGCCCTAAGGTGATTCGCCTCTAAAACACCGCCCAATTAAGCACTCCGCACAGGTCGTTAACCAGCAAAGCTGAAGCGTGCAGCCCCGGTGTTTAGCAGTGGGTTAATCAAGATGCTTTATTGAAGCGTTTCTCAATTATTGGTTACATGTTTGTGGACCGCAAGCGCCAATGGCGGGTGGATGCTGCTAACCACGACGCAAGAGCTAACTCGAAATATCGAACGCATGCGACCACGGCGAGCCGAGGAGCCGGCGTTGCGGGCAGAGCAGGTACGACTCAGAGAACGATGTAACTGACGGCGCAGACAATGGAGACGTTTAGCGAAACATGGGACAAACAGTTTTTCGTTTCGCCAAGCCATATACAGCTTTCGCTGTAAAAACCGATGGACGCAGCCGGGCGTACCGTGTGCCAGCTAGCGTTGCAAATGCGCGAACCCGAAACCGAAACAGAAAGTGTGGTTCAGGTGTTGATGCCGACTCCTTGGCGAGTGCTGTATGGGAGTGTCCGCTCTTGTCGAATTCCTTTCTCTATGCCTCGGCTTTTCTACATGACTCGTCGAAGGGCCCACCGTAACCGACGGTGCCCGCGTGCCTTACAGAAAGTACTAGACAATCGCGCCGTGTACACAGTCACATTGCACAAGGTTCGGAAACGACAACGGATAGGATCATCGATAACATTCAAAGAACTTTCCATACATGCAGGCGCGTCCTGCGCCGAGCGATAACGTTTAACATTTGTTAGCCGGTAAAACGCGGTCATCGGAGAAAGATAAACAAGTACACGTGTCAAAATGTAGGAGTTCGTTGCAAGTTGGAAGTGCCGAATAGGGAAAGGCCGTCATTGAAGGCTCTTTCGCAGTGAAGAGCATCGGCTGCTTCTAGGAAGCGTCAGTCGTCATGCATGAATTAGTTAGCTGTCATCACTGCGCACATAATTCCTTGCGTGTTTTACTCATGGTATAAATAATTTCCAAAAGAACAGAATTTTCGCCCACGCAGTTTAAAACTTTATTACAATGATGAGGGTATAAACCTCTTTGAAACGGTGCTATGGCCTACGGTTTCTGAGCTGGTTCCTTTAACCGAGAAAGATAAACAAGCACACTTGTTTATCTCACACAAGGTTAGTTCGCTAATTAACTGTTTTATGCCGTCAGCTACCTTACTTAAGATAGTGTTCGTTAATTAATCTGCGACATAAGTTTCGCAGCCATCTCTTGCTATTCTCCACAGCATATCCAATTACGTACCTGATGCTGTATTTCAGACTCAAAGCATCGCACCAGGCTAACTGCTTCCACATTTATCGTTGGATGGATACTGTGACATTTTATACCAGACATGCTCCAGTAATCCTGCCCCATTTGATGCACGAATCATCATCATCATCAGCATATTCATGTCCACTGCGGGACGAAGGCCTCTCCCTGTGATCTCCACTTACCCCTGTCTTGAGCTAGATGATTCCAACTTACCAATGAGAAATGTGAAAACACAGTATACTGTAGTCAATGCAAAAGTAGGGAAAAAGCAGGCTGGTGAGCAAGCAATTGGCAACTACGGCATCGGTTATAGGAACACTAGAGGAGATATAGTTGGTAGACTTCGCGGAAAGGAATAGGCTCCGAATAATGAATACCTTCATCAGGAAGCGCAACAACAGGAAGTGGACCTGGAAAATCCCGAATGGAGAAAAAAAGAATGAAATAGATTTCCTACTCTCTGCCGATCCCAGCATAGTGCAGGATGTAGAAGTGTTAGGTGGGGTAAAGCGCAGTGGGGATAGGTTAGTGAGGTCTAGGGTTTCTCTCAATTTGAAGAGAGCAAGAATAAAGTGGGTCATGAAGAAGCAGGCCAACCTATACACACAGTAAGGGTAAAAGCAGACTAATTCAGGCTGGTGCTCGCAAACAAATATGCAGCTTTAAAACAGGAAGATGAAGACAACATAGATGTAATGAATGAAACCGTAACTAGACTGATCTCAGAGGCATCAATTGAAGTGGGAGGTAAAGCACAAAGGCAACCAGTAGGTAAGCTCTCCCAAGTAACAAAGGACCTAATAAAGAAACGGCAATGCATGAAAGTGTCAAACTCGATAAATAAGATAGAATTCGCTGAACTGTCAAAACTGATCAATAAAAAGAAAGTGAGGAATATCCGAAATTATAACATGGAAAAGATTGAGGAAGCGGTAAAATATGGACGCAGCATGAAATCAGTGAAAAGGAAACTTGGAATAGGACAAGGGAAAATGTATGCTCTGAAAGATAAGCAGGGTAACATCATCGGCAATTTCGATGACATAGTAAAAACAGCGGAGGAATTTTATACTGACCTATACAGTACCCAGAGCAGCCAAGCTACTTTCATTGGAAGTAGTGATGAACAGGATACAGAGGCTCCTTCTACATAACTAGCGATGAAGTTAGAAGGGCCTTGCAAGACATGACCAGGGGAAAAGCTGCTGGAGAAGATGGAATAACAGTCGATGTAATAAAAGATGGAGGAGATATCACGCTTGAAAAGCTTGCGGCCATTTCTACGCCTTGTACGAATCACCCTCATCTGAAGATGTTCTATATAGGACTCCGCGTTCTCAAGCACCCTTCTCTGGCTTCACACAGTCGGACACTGCTCTTCGGTTAAATGATAATGATGATGATTATGATGATCTTAACGTCTTTGGCACATACCCATTCACGGGGATTAGTCTTGAGTCGGGCAGATTGTACAGGTGTGCTAAGTGAACAAATTTAGAAATCAAGAATTTTGATTAATAAATTAAAGCAAGTAAAATCCGAGACAATTCAGTTGACAGTCATTCAATATAACACAAAATAGAGAAAGAAAATATACATACGTATTTTTAAATGAGGCAGTAAGAGAAGAATTAAATTAATACTACAATTAACAATGAAATCGGTTTGATTCAACTATGAATTTCTCTCTGACGGTGCATACATCCCTGTGTCAGTGTCCAAGCACAGAAGCTCCGAAATACAGCAGTACCGGAGAGTTCAATGTCAGGCCGAGCTGTCACATTGTAATTTGCAAAGTCCTTTTTCTCAGAGAGGAGAAACGCCAGCAGTCCAGTAAGTTATGTTAAATCGTTTCTAATGCGTGGCAGAAATGGCACAAAGGGGAAATTGCTAGACCAGACTGGTGCATTTATAAATTTGCATGTATAAATTGGTTTTGCTGGCTCGCCAAACGTCACACGAACTGCACGTGGCAGAAAGATACCACGTCCATGAGATGTCGCGCGATTCCCGAACGGTCCCCGCCACTCCGTCCAAGAGCAGCTGCATCGGCGAATCCAACGCTCGGCTTTTGCTTGGTTTCTCCACGGCCACGCACTTGCGTTTTTCGCAAGAAATCGCAGCGCCGTCTGTCGGGCGTTGTTTTTCTCTCCGACGACAGTAAAGGGTGCAACGTCACCACTCTCCGCTGGAGGGCGAGTTATTTGAACGGCGCTAAAGGTATGTCGACCTTTCAGACACGATTGTCTCCTAAACTAAGTCTTTTCTTGGCATGGAACAAGCACTGCGAGATTACTTTAGAATTTTAACAGTGGTGTGACCCATGGCTTCTCAAAAATCATGTCGGAGCGCGGATGGGAAATATGTCCTCCTACAACTGAGGTGAACTCCAGCCACCTGTGCAGTAACATTACCCGGTACGCCGCTCTCGCCATCTATTTTTAACATCATTGTTGCGGAATGGGCACCCCCATTCCATTCCAATTACATTACAAGGAATTAGAACTTCCCGCAATTCAATTCCTTTCAATTCCTCGGAATTAAAAAAAACTTAGCCCATTCCCACTCCGGGAATAGCCGGGCAGCTCAATTCCATTCCTGTAATTCCTCAACGTAGGAAAGGCATCTTGATAGTTCTATCAAGTTACCGATGAACGCACCATAAAGCCGATGGCATCATGCAGACGCGTTATCAACTGCAAAAATACGCAAAACATGTTACCAAGGTCGAGGGATAGTAGCTTGGTGACACCAGTATAACCATCCTATTTATTCCCATTATGGCAGTTCTGCCGCTACCTATAGTATTTGCATGGTCAGCATGTTTTAATGGCCTGTGATGTTTTAATATTGTTGAAAGGGCAACTCCGGCGATTTTTTTTACCATGTCGAGCTAATAAAACATTTAGGTTCCCGAGAGCCTCCTGTGACGCACCTGATAGCAGAATTGTTCCGCAAATTCGAAAATAATTTTAAATAAGCAAAAAAGCGCAAAAACGAAACCGAAACCTGATCAAGCAGCCGAGCGAACCTCTGCGTGTGACGTCACGAATGTATCACCGGCGGGGAAGGCGCGCAATGCATGCCGGTCTCGCCCGCGGGGCGAACGAAACCGGCGAAGAGCAGACGCTCAGCTTATTCGTGACCGCACCGGACCTTCGGGTACCTTCGGGTGACATTGCATGTAAGCTGCACCACCTATTCGGATCTGTCAAACAGTGGCAGTTATGATTCAGAAGAATTCAATAGCCACGAATCGCCGTCCTCCACCGCTAGAGCCAGCACCCATGCGCAAGATATCGCGCTGCGACATGAAGACCAAGGGTAGCCCTAACCACTGATATACGTGCTGCATGCTATTTTAGGTGTTTTACCCCTCTCAGGGAACCACTTCGCATGCTCACTGTAAGATGTGGAGCACGACTTTCCGCATTTGTATCCCACAAGAACGCCGCTGACAGTCCAAAGCACCGACCGGTGCATTTGTTTACATCGGCAGGTACAGTGACCACTCGTACGTCGTTCGCTTGAGATAGCCGCTCATCGGTGACATCAATTAATGTCAGAACATATCAAAACACGTCGACTTTGTGCATGTAAGCACCGTTACATCACTCTGGGTCGCGCTGATACCACGCACCTTCGAAACCGAACGCACGCCGTTGTGCAGCCTGCTTATTCTTCGTATTCTCTTCATGCACACAATTAGTGTTCCGTAAAGTAGACATAGAGACCGTATAGTAGGGACGCGTTGTGCAGCCTGCTTATTCTTCGTATTCTCTTCATGCACACAATTAGTGTTCCGTAAAGTAGACATAGAGACCATATAGTAGGGAAGCGTTGTGCAGCCTGCTTATTCTTCGTATTCTCTTCATGCACACAATTAGTGTTCCGTAAAGTAGACATAGATTGGGACATTGCGCGTATGATCGTTCATTTAGAGAATGTATAGTTTTCTCGCGGAAACGCCGATGTCATGAAGTATGACATCGTTGGCAGCTGAACGAGACGGTTGTTTACGCATGCTGTATCGAAGGGGCCTCCGTTTGCTGCCCATTTGGGATACGAGGCAAACAGTGCACCTCGTAAGCTAAATAATGTCAGCATAACAATAGGTAATAATACACCCATCGATTTGCGTAGTCACATTTCATTTAGGGAAGCGCCGGAGAGTGCCGACTAGCCGCATTCGAGAACAGCAACGTATACGGATGTTGATTGCGCGTCGTGTTGTCGCTTTTTGCGTGTGCACTGTACGAAATGAGGAATGGTTTATTTCAAATCCGTATAGTCAAATTGAAATACAGAAGCAGCTTTCCTCATCCTAATAGCTTAATTAGCTTCACATCAGTGGGTCTGGTCCGCCAGCAGCAGACGCACGAACTTGGCCACTGTGATAGGCTTAACTTCGGTTGAACGCGATCGGCATCGGCTCAAACTGTGTTTGCGGATGGCGAGGACTGAAGTTCGTGCAGCCAACAACGCAACACCGCTTGCCAACCCGCATCACTTGCCCGTCCACAGGGAATGCAACTTCTCGCGACAGCAACATCTCACGCCAAGCACTAGCTCACGATCGTCGACTCCTGCACGCTCTCGTCGCTGTCGTCTGCATGATCCCGGCATGCTCTGCATGGACCATTCCTGACGTCATACACAATGTGGCCTATAACTGACAAAGGGGTAAGGTAGGCTGCTCAAGGCAATAAACTAAATTCATTTGTAAAAAATCTGTGCAACTCTCAAGCCTGCTTTTTTTAGGACATGACGGAGGTATTCAGAGCAACAGACCCAGCGAATTTCATCGACATACGTTGACATCGAAAAATCGCCGGAGTTGCCCTTTAAGCTTAAATGTGTATATAGCGTATTTTTATCCTGACGAAAGTAGTCTTCAAGAAGACCTTATATTCACTGAGCAGTTTTGTCACGCGTCTGGAGCGGTCGTGAATATGAAGGAAACTAAGATTTGGTTAATGGGCAAGAGAACCCTCCAGATCTGCTGGTATTAGTTGGAACACTGCACCGCTCGAGCACCTCGTCGTGCCTTTGCATCAAATACGGTACACTGGGCCGCACTGCTCGTCAGCACTCACGCATGTCAAGGGCGCCTCGCAAGCATGGATGGGGTGACGAGACTTTTTGTGTTCGCCTGTGCGCAGGTATGCAATGTCTTCCTCGTCGCAAAGCTTATTTACGTGCGTCAGGCACTAAACTGCGCGCGAGATAAAGTTCAGGCTCAGCATAGAGCATTCGTTACTTTCAAGTGGGGTTCTGAATGGGAACCAATGCGCAGGGATAATTTGTTTCTCCCTTCAGTATCTGCTGGAATAATGCATTTGTTTGTACACTAACTTATGTCTCGGTTTTTCTTTTACAAATTGGCAGATTGTTCACACTTTTACACCACGCCGACCCTTCGCTCTAGCTAACTAAAGCTGGACCTAGAGAATGCGTTATGGCCTTCGACTTCGAAAAAAACATGTACTCAGGCCTATATGACTAATTTGAGCATGATATTACAGAAGTAGCAATTAAGGGAGTAGCGAGGTACGTTCCCCCCAAATGCCCTCTTTGCTTGGCGATGCAAACACGGGTTATGCGCCGCCGAGTCGTAGCAACCGAGCGGAGAAAAGATGCAAAGAAAAAGGATAAGGATAATAATGAAATGACCCCACACCGGAGCAGACTCAGGAACGCCTGATCTCCCGGGCTAGAGCAGCAGCGGTCGCTCGCAGCTTTCTGAACTAAGAGGAGGCCACCCACCTTTACTTTATTTTATTTTTGTCGGCTCAAATAAATGTTTCTACAACAATACGTTCTGCAATTGGCCACTAGTGCTTTGGCAGTCACTGCGTCATTAAAAGTGCTGAGGTGTCATCGTGATTTTTAAATGCGGCAATAAAGGTCGCAACCAGTGCAAGCTAGGTGCAAAAAGAGCTTTATTTTGCCTTCCCGAACCAATGCTTTCAAAAGTTTCTTCTCTCTCTCTCTGTATGGAGGGAGAGAGCGCACAGTTCACCGTGTACGAGTGTGTGCGGCGCTGACCTGCAGACCTTCGTCGACAGAGTTTCGGGCAAGGGCGTCCGTATGTCTATATAGAGAGGGGGGACAGTATTGCAAAAGGGTTTGGGGGGGTACGAGGTGAGACGGTACGCAAGCTGTTATGCAAAACCTTGCAGTGAACACAAGCATCGCAACCGCGCCAGTACGCGTCACAACTTAAGGGAAGTGCTTTTTCGTACATTCGTCCGAGTCGCCGACGGCCAACGATGGCCGACGGCGATCGAAGCAAAAACAAAGAAGTGCAGGGTGGGGAGACAGTAGGCGGCCGAGGCGAGGGCGCCGCCGAGGTACAAAAACATTCACAAGGCGTAAGGGGGGGAGAAGGCCGCCGCGGTAGTTCCGCACGACCCATACCAACGGCATAGAGCCGTGGTTACGCGGGGAATCGAGACAAACTTCGGAACAACTCAGCCTATAAGGACCGACTTGTAGTAGGCGCGTTGCTTATAAATGTACCGTGCTTCTAATCAGCCAAGCCATTTTAAAAATACTGCTTTATCGTTAAATTCGAGGCTCTGACATACTAATGTTCGAACGCGGGCTGGTTGGTTCTGCGGCACATTTTGACAAAAAATAGCGCGTAGACGAAAAAGCGCTCTATTTTCGGAAAAAGGCGCAATTCCATGCCCATTCCATTCCGGGCAAAAGGCGATTAATTCCATTCCCATTACATTCTTCCAAGCGTTGTCGCCATTCTATTCCGGGGTTGCGAACATGTGGAATGATTCAGGAGTCAATCCAATTCCGGAGTGGTAACTCCGCAACACTGGTTAACATAGAGCGACGTAATGGCCCACTTTACACTCCCCTGGAGAAAGAGCCCGCTTCCCACGCGCAGTCTTCTCGGGACTACGTAACCGTCAGAAACTCAACACAGTTAGTAAACGTGATTTCGTAGGACTAATACCCCTTTCCACGCTCCTAACAAAATGTTTTTATGTATATTTTTTTACCTCCATGGAGCTCTTTTTCACTTTCACTTAGGCCCCATTCTTCTTGCCATTTATTTCGATCACCACTCCTTGTTCTTAAACGCTTTCTTTGCCTCTTGCTTCGATTTTTCCGCTGCTGCTACTGGCTGCTGCCTTACCTCTTGCCGAATGCGCAGGTCACAATAAAAGAAATGCCGTCGTAGTGCCACTGTCATCACCCATAGCTCCTGGCCACAGTCTTGCACAACTGGCCGGTACCAGACAACGTGCAAACGCCGGATTTAGTGCGAATTAAGGTGGCACGCTTGCCGGTATTGGTTGTAACGGAAACAAACACCGGTTATAGTGCGAATTAGGCCAGCCGACAGTACGGGACATATTGCAAACACTGAATATAGTGCGAATTAAGCCAGCCCACGGTACCGGTCCTAGCCGCCTGAGGGTCGAATACAGCTATTGAAATAATCGCTCTTCAATGTGGTTTTTATTTATCAAGTGATATATAGGCAATGAAATTCAGTCTTTACCATAACGAAGTTAAATGGTTAATTCTTCCACGTGCAGGGATATATGCAGCTTTTGGAATCTAAGTGTGGTACATAAATAAGAATAATAAAAACATGTTTTTTTTTTACGTTGGTAACATATAACACAGAGATGAAGATGGAACTGCTGCATCATACGATTTCACACAATCTCGAAGAATTCTAAACGTACTTCAAGGTTACTTTTCGCCGTCTATGACAACACAGATGTCTACATCCATTTATTGTCAAATTCCTCGAAAGCGAATGACAAGAATATGAGGAAACCACTTCTGTACAGTTCCACACGCACCGCACTTCATATCCAGAATTGTGATTAATGCGATTAGCAATCTTTGCCTACTTCAGGTCGTTTTGAGCCTAGCTTTCTCTCCTCCTATCTGTCTATATATGTCTAGCCTCATACGCAGATTGAGGGACTCGAGTTGTCTGCCAGTTGTTCGGCCTACTAGGTATGTGCTCGTCGTCGTAATGCCGCCGTGGTCGTTCCATCTTCGTCATTCGTCGTCAGGCCTTCTACGTCGACCCAGTGACCAAGTTGCTCGAGCCACCGGGTGCTCAAGCCCATGCGCCCATGCACTCGTGCGCATGCGCTCCACATCGCCGACGACATCCCCACCACGTGCGCATGCGCTCGTTGTGGGGATATCGTCGTGGTCGCTGCGTCGTCTTCATTTCAGCTTAGTTATCCGACTATGGGCACGCCATCGTCATGCCGCCGTAAACAGTCTTCCTGTATTCGCTTTCATGCCGTCACCGTGAGGCCATCGTGGTGCTTCCATCGTCGTCATAATTCCAGCTTCGTCATTCGACTCTCGTCATGCTATCGCGCCATCCTCGTCACGCAGTCTTCGTGAGACATCGTCGTCACGTCATCCCATTGTCTTCATATACCGTTGTCATGTCATCACGGTTCATGCCTCGTTGTCATACATCGTGCATTCGTTATCATAACATCGTCGTGAAGCCTCGTGGTCATTCCATCGTCGTCATTTCATCGTCGTCACGCCACCGTCATCACAAAGTCGTCGCCTTATGGCATAGAAAGAACACTTAGCAAACAATCATTGCACTCACTCGCGCACATGTATACAGCAAGAGTGCATCATCATCATCAGCAGCAGCCTATATTTATGTCCACTGCAGGACGAAGGCCTCTCCTTGAGATCTCCAATTACCCCTGTCTTGCGCTAGCTGATTCCAACTTGTGCGTGCAAATTTCCTAACTTCAACACCCCCACTAGTTTTCGGCCGTCCTCGACTGCGCTTCCCTTGTCTCGGTATCCATTCGGTAACTCTAATGGTCCAGCGGTTATCCATCCTACGCATTACATGCCCTGCCCAGCTCCATTTTATATGGACACTTCAACCCGATTTCTGCCGTCGCCGTCGTCGTCGCCGTCGCCGTCGCCGTGAGGTTCCTTATAGATAAAATCTTCGCCGCGCGCCGTATGCCCGAGCGGAAGCTTGCGGGGACGCGCGCTATCACGGAGAGCGAACGCACTCAATCACCCACGCGCAAGATAGGAAGCGGGAAGCCAGCACCGGTGGAAGCGCGGGGGGGGGGGGGGGGGGGGGCGCACTCCACCAACAACCGCGTTCGTCGCTCGCTCGCCCGCACATTCTCTTATCTCCACACGGCTTTGACCTTTATGCGCCGTGCATTCGCCGCTCAGTTTCCGTTGAAGCGATAGACCGCACGTACCTTCGCCCGCTGCGCGGCGTATGCGCTCGCTCCCAGCGTTTTGACAGTCGTTGGCTGCAGTCATTCAGTGTGATCTATTCATGTTGTTTGTGCGCGCTCACACCAAGCTTGTTCATTCAGTTAGTAATAGTCGGGCCACATTTTCCAACGCACGCTACACATGCAATGCTGCCCAGATCGGCAGTGCAGCACTACAGGTGTGTCCCTTCGCACGCGCTGCCCACGGTAAGCGCTTCTCATCAACACCACCGTTTCACACGCGCCTTCTTGTGGTCATCGAGTCTCTCTTCATGTCGGTCTATTTACGCCGCAGCACACCTGCTTACTTAATCAGCTCATGTTTACTACAACTCATATTGCTACCAAAGTCGCTCACCTTACTTCGTATGACATTGTTGTGTTGCTATCGCATTCATTGCTTCGCCCTTAGGGCGAAAGTGTGACATTTTTTGCTCTTAATGTCAACCAGAATACCGCATATCCCCGTTTGCTCTCTGATCCACACCGCTCTCTTCCTGTCTGTTAACGTTACTGCTAACATTTTTCGTTCCATCGCTCTTTGTGCGGCCCCCAACTACTTCTCGAGCTTCTTTGCTAAGCTCGAAGTTTCTACCGCATATGTTAGCACCGGTAGAATACAGTGATTCACTTTTCTTTTCAACGACAGTGGTAATCTCCCAGTCAGGATTTGGCAATACAAGGCCGTGTGCACTCCAACCCAATTTTGTTCTTTTGTAAATTTATTTCTGATGATCAGGGTTCCCTGTGAGTAATTGACCTAGCTGAACGTGCTCCTTTACAGACTGTAGAGGCTGATAGGCGATCCTGAATTCTTGTTCCCTTTCCAAGCTATTGAACATTATGTTTGTCTTCTGCATATTAATCTTAAACACCACTCTTACACTTTCTCGGTTAAGGTCCTCAATCATTTGCTGTAATTAGTCCTCATTGTTGCTGAATAGGACAATGTCATTTGCAAACCGAAGTTTGCTGAGATATTCGCCGTTGATCCTCACTCCTAAGCCTTCTCAGTGTGAATACTTCTTCTAAGCATGCAGTGAATAGCATTGGAGAGATTGTGTCTCCTTGCCTGACCCCTTTCTTGATAGGTAACTTTCTACTTTTCTTGCGGAGAACCAAGGTTGCTGTGCTCTCCTTGTAGATATTTGGCAAGATATTCACGTATGCCTCTAGTGCTTGATTACACAATGCCTCTATGCAGTGTGCATACAAGAATATAATTATTAGCGAGCACCTACTAATTTAGACTGATTAAACGGGCATGTACTGTGTCTAGGCCGCAAGGAAAGCTATGCGACCCAAGAGTTATTGTTGATGCCAGCGCGCACTTGTCGGGATCAAACAACGATTGAACGATGTTATTGAGGAGCAGCGGCAACTCCGATGTTCGCTGTAGGTCCATAGGTGGTGCACTGCCCATGTATCCGATATAAAACCTAAGTCCAACACAAATATTGAATTCCGTGGCGATATTTACGTCACAAACAAATTACCATGCCGGCCATCAGATGAAACTACGCGTTGCAACGCACTGTACGACACGTGGCTGACAATCTAAACTCAAGCTTCTCGATGTTTGCCACGACGCTTTACGTGAAATGCTGCACAAGCAACAAGTTCGCGTTCTCTTCACACTTTAAGAACAAACCGATTTTCTCCTGGGAAAAAGAAGCTGTCTCGATCAAAATGCCGGGAATACGCCACCATTGTCGTGGCGCAATCCACGAGATGCGCAATCCACGTAGTTCTGCGGCGCCGATCTTTTGGTACAGAGGAAAATTTGTGAGACGAAACAGACTTGTCTTTCCAGCTGGCTGACAGGCCTTGCGGAACGCAGCACGTCGTGCGCAGTTTCTTAGCTGGTGCCTTCATCGTACTACCGCCGCACCCCGGTCGCAGTCAGTACGACGGCTACGGCGGTCACGGACGGGTCGTCAGCTCCAACCTGCCTACGGAGATTCCTGCGCTCGCTGCTAGGCGTTGCACGACTCGCTTGAGTCGCGAATAGCGGGCTCCGGTGTCGGCGACGACTAGACAGGCTAGAGATAAATGCTTTTTGTAACTCATGTCGCACCATCTAGCTTTCCATCAAGCACCTATTCGATCCTTAGCAAATTTAATAGTTTGCTTACACGACAATGACACGGTAGCGCGAGCCACTCATTTATAGACCGATTTGGTGCTTCAAGATCAGCACCACAGACACAGGTATAAGCAAATGAAGAAAGAAATCTTAAAGTTCAGTTCACGTCGGAGTGACGCGAATCTCGTATCAGTTTGTGAATCCGGATGAAATTCGTTTCTTTCCACGGTCGAGTATAGAATATCCCACCAGCTTCGCTTTCGTTGACAGAACAACAACGCCGCACCGGCGGTGGTCGCTGCGATTTCATGACACCTGCAATGCGATAACACGAAGGAATCAAAGCGATACGAAGCCGGTTGCGCACCACCGCAGCTGTAGGCCAGTGGTTAGGGCGTCCGCCTCGGCTGCGGGAGGTGGTTCGTTCGAAACCCACCGCCGGACACCTACCGGAATACAAATGAGGCACAAGCGTCCCCCGGCCAGGCGCCCGGCTTCCTTCAGGGGTGCTCGCTTGGGAGAGGCTCCGCTAACCCCGCTGTTCCCCTCGTGGGATTTGTTTCGAACCAGACCAACCTGCGAAGGTGGTACCGCTACGCGTGCGGCCCAGACGGCACTTTCGCTTGCTTGAAAAAAAAAATGGGTGAGGCCGCGACAGTAGCGGGGATCGCGGTCAGTTCACCCGCGGAGCCTCTTTTTGCCACCCGTTGCAAAGGCAAGGTTTTGGTGACTTAAGATAAACAGGAGGCGCCGACTCGCCTGATAAGGCGTTCCAGCTTGTGTCCTAGTGAGCCAGCTGGTTCGTGGCGCCAATCATAGATGGCGCGGAGACTAGTAAAGCCCTAAAAACCCTGTATATAAAAAAGTAGCGCCATTCTTAGATCTTGGCACCACCGCGCTCACCTCAGCGTTTCCTCCTCGCCGCCTCCTGTCACCCCAGCCTCCTTCGCTCCCCCATTGGCCAATCCGTGTCACGTGGAAGCATGCGTTGCGCTTTTGTATATTTTTTCTTCTTTCAAACGCGCTCCGACCGCCATTCTCGGGCCTGTGCGACGAAAGTGCTTTACGAACAAACGGATCAAACGTGTTAAGGACAAGAACTTCGTTGTGATGGCATGCTGCTACGCCTTCAGTTGCCGCAACCGACAAGGCGAGGGCAAAAGGCTTTTTTTGTTTACCATCCGGCGAGCGCAAACGCTTCCTGCACACTTGGTATTTGCGCCATCTCGCATCGTCGCGTTGCTACTTCCAAAACGACATTATTAAGGCCAGTTACTGACTGAGGAAGCAAAATCGCGTCTCAGAAACTTCTCCGCACTGCGCGATCGAAGTTTTCCGCGGATTTCCTCTGGTAGCGCGTTAGCTGTGGTCTGCCACGGCAGGCCCTATGTAAGCAGCGCCACTAGTGAGATCGCGCCCCGATCGCGCTGGCAGCGCCGAGCGCGACAGTGGAACGGAGGAGGAGGGAAATGGTTGGCGCAATTTTTTATATATAGGGGTTTTAGTAAAGCCCCTCTATCTTAGACTCCTATTCTGAGCCGCTAATCGGGACATTCCGCCATTTTCTTCGAAGCGTGACGGAGGCGTGACGCTTACAAAATGGCGCCGATAACCCCAATTTGCTTTCGTAACGTGACGCAAATTTGACGTTTCGCCTGAGAAACTGTAGTGTAGGCATTGAACCTAGCGTTCTTTATAAAGCGAAACAGTTTTCCTCCCCAGTAAAGATACAGAAGCTAGCTCAAAGCGTACGATTTTCCAAACAAATCGTTTCTCACTTCCGTCGTCTGCATGCGCACAAGCTGTCGTCTGCTTCGTTAGCTAGGATGCGTGTCCTCGGGAAACGGAATGAGTTATCGTATATTGGCGCCCATGCACTTGCTTTCTACCTTGAGACAACATACGCGACCTACCATTGATGATGAGCGCACGCTCTAGGTAGCGTTATCGCTATCTCGTGAAACGCAAGTGACTCAGCCCGACTTGTCTGGCTGAGAAGCGGCCGAATATCATCGGTAGGGTTGCGCGCGCCACAGGTATCCGCATCTCTTGTTCACTTCGCTGATTACTCGCACCGTGAGAGGAAACTTCAAGGCGCCGTCTTGCGTACATTTCCTTTTATAAATTAAAAGTCGCCATTGTCATAGCCTTTGATGACGCGAACAGTCATTTATATTGACTACGATACAAACCCAGTAGCGAAAAGTGCAAAACGTTGCAGGAAGTTTCTTAGTTTCAACCAATGTTATATGAAATGAACGTGTTTTTATTAAAAATGACGGTTCAAAACACAAATGCCAACACCACCCGGTAGCGATGCAAATGCTATGAGCACGCGTTGTGAACAAAAGATTTCCATGGCCCCAAATGACCGGGCAAATGCGGCGATACGCATGTCTCTCGACGGACATTGCATATGGCCGCTCATTACCATAATTCGCGCGGCTTGTGGCACCACAAATTATGGCGGAAAATCTCTGCAATGGCGGCGCTGCGCAACCTCACGCAACGTCAAATTAACGTTTAAGAAACGGCCCCTCTTCTGGCGCTCTTCACGGGATATTCTTTCAGCCAATAAACAACTGACATGCCGGCTCTCTTGGAACGCCACCACATATTCACGAAACTGCTGAGTCATAGCACGGGCTTCTGCACGCTACCGTCCAGTTTCTTTTTAAAGCGCTATAGTCGCAAAATAGGTGCCAAGGACCACAAAAAGTATTAGTCGATAAAATTTGCAGCTCCACGTCACGTTTCGTCATTTTGATGAAAACGCAAGATTGCATTTCGCAAAACTTCCGTTTCCCGGCACAAATTTCAAAACACGTGACCACTGGACAGCCAGTGAGACAGCCAAGATGGCGGATAATGGCGGCCGTGCAGCCGCCATGCGTGTCGAGAATAGCACCTTTAGTTGCCATAGCACACAGAGGCTGCGTCACCTCCAGCGGCGCGGGGTGCTGTGTAGCGAGGCAAAGTGGGCTTTCTGTTTGTGGGCTAGTTCGTTTGTTGTAGAGATATGCGCGCATTTCCGCTGTTTCCGCATAGTGCCGGCCGAAGTTCGCTGAAGAATTTGTCACATAAACATTTATCCGATTTCGCACGTTGGTATAGTTTTACTGAAGTTACATTCGCCAATAAAAAGTATGCGGAAACTCTACTGGAATTGTCTAAGTATGCGTAAGCATAGCCCCAAATTTCACTTGATACACCCCCAAATTTCAAGTTGGCCCACTCCCAAGTTTCAGTAGGGCTACCCCAAATTTCAAATTAGCCTAACCCCTAATTTCAAGTTGGCCAATCCCCAAATTGGGTATGTGCCACTCAGTCTGTGCTGGTCTTCAATGAACCCCGTTGATGGCAACTTGGGTCACTGAGTATTTGCCAGTAGGTGTGTACCGTTCTACAATGGCGAAAAATATGCCTTAAATTTATCTGATGCTCAGTGGAATTGAACCAACATTACAAATGTTTCTCAGGGACCGCAGCCAGACGCATTTGCATGCTGTGTCACAAAAGCGCTGGTTATGTGCCGGTCTTCAATGACCATCTCGCCAACTTGGGTTACTGAGTATGTGCTACTGAGTGTGCGTCACGCAAGGGAACTATCTTCGGCGCACGACCGACGCTTCTCGTCTCGGAGGCCACGAGCGGACTTCTCGGCAGTGTCACCAGATGGCGCCGCGAGTCCAGAAAGAAGCGCGTGAAAAGAACCAGGTTGACGCGTTTCTCAGCGTTCGCACGCATCGGTGCGCCATGCATTTCCGATGCAACCCCAGGCTTCACGGTGGCGACACTAGATGGAGCCAGTGTTTTTATAGGGAAGCCGGAAAGAGTTGTCCCGCTGCAGTACACGCGTCATATAGAACTCGTTTAGTCGGCGGCAATACGTTGTGTAGCTATACTAATTCAATGCTAACGCATTACCGTCGACAGTCATTGAGAGATCGGTGCTTCCGAATTTTGGTTTTCTACTTATGTTAACTTAGTGCCCGCAAACAGCATCACAAGCCAATGTGCCGCTATTGCTACGCTCTAAACGTGTGTTCTTATCCTATTTATCTCCGTTAGTATATGACAGCGATTACGTTCGGTGGCACAATATTTTTTTCACTCTCGTAAATTGGCTGATCGTACGCTTTCTGGTTGCAGTCGCAATGAGGAAAATTTCGGCAGAACCCATCTCACGATGACTGGTGACGGTAAGCATTTAAACAATTAAGCGACACACCATATAACAGGCGGCTGCTCCAAATCTCCTAGATGGTTTCGGCCAAGGCGTACACGCTAATAGCTTCGTCATTCAGTTGCGTTTGAGTGGGAGTCTTAGCGCCATTCAGGGCCATGGCGCGCGGATGTGGAACATAATGTTTTGCCCGATGGCGTCAGGCTACACTGGAGCTTAAAGAGAGCAGGCACGTGGTCAAAAAAAAACCTCGTTGGTGCCTAATGACATCAAGGCTGCCAGACTCGCTATGAATGAACGAGAGAAGAGAAACCGAGGAGCTCGATTTTTGTTAAGAATGACCATATGAAGTCCACGAAACCATAGGGTAGATCAGCTGTGGTTGAAACTGAAATGTGAAAAATAAGAATTTTAGAAAAGGGAAATAAAAGTGGACGAAAACATTGGTAGGGATGATCGAACGCCGATAGGAAGCGATGCAGGGCAGTTGGACAAGAATAAGTGTTTATAGGCAAATGTTTTCAGATAATTTCATGATTGGCTAAAGCAAATTAATCACTGGAACAATCGAGCAAACAGTCTTTCCTGTCCCAATGACTGTTCTCCCAGACTGCTGCACGGAGCCTCGCTGATCGATCAGCAAATCTGATTACCCAGACTCGTTTTAAAGTACATTGTACGGAGCCTCACTGATCAGTCAGCAGTCCTTATTTCAGCCCAGATTAAGGAAGAGGATATCGTCCATATTAATATGTGTCAAACAGACAAAGAAAGGAGTGGTAGCTCCGTTGGCCCATCCCACAGGTGCAATTGCCAATGACAGTCGAAAGTTTGGGGAGCGAGGCTACTCGTCACAATCCCACTCGTCACCGAAAGACTTATAATAGGGAAACTGGTCCCACCGGCCACCTGATTCGTTACCATCTCGAGATGGTACTTCTCGGGAAGAGTACCTTTTCGTCACTTAATGAATTTCGTTTCACGCGGCTTTGCGAACGAAAGCGCTGTTGGTACTGGGTATGGATCTGGTGTGGACGATTGGAGCTTGGGGAATGGGAGCTACTTTCTTTCTTCTTTCTATTCTGGTCCATGTGGGAAGGGTGGGGCGTATGAAAACTCGGATGCACACAGCCACATATAATGCAAGCGCGAAAAGTGATGCATGGAAGAGAGGGAGAGAGAGTCACCTCTTATTGATGCCAGCAACCACGGGGGCGGAGGCATGCCTCCCTCCGCCTAGCAGACGGCCGAGATCGATCCCCCTGGGTCACAGTGGCTGGCTCGGCTAGCTTTGAACCACTGCTGCATTGTCATATCATCTGGCCCTTTCACTTCTGCAGTACTAGTTGCTTTTTCCTATGCTTGACATCGATGTCTCAAACGGACGGTTCCTGCCAGGGGCAGCGGAGCGACCCTGCGTAGAGAGCTGGTTTGGGGGGTTAGCTAGAGATGCCAGTTTAGTACCGCCGACCAATGAATAAGGAGAAGGGTAGGAATGTTGGTACAACATACTGCAAGTGAAGTGCGAAAAACAGGCACAGACTGAGGACATGCGCTAACTTTAACGAGTTATTGATTTGGAACAGGGCGTGACACGCAGTACACAAGTGACCCTCAGGTGGATTAGAATCACTGCGTGGACTAGTGAACATTTCAAAAAGATTACTCCTTTTCTGACGGATATTTGTAAGGGATGCTAACACACTGAGAACCGATGTTATCAATTTTTAAATAAAGATGCTCTAGTTAGACTGATAGTTGAATCTACAAGGAATGATAAACTTGGTTCTCAGTGTGTGAGCATCGCTTCCATGATCTCTCTCAGAAATAAGGTTACCTTTTTGAAATGTCCGCTAGTCCACGCATGGCGTATAATGCACTTGAGTGTCAATTGTGTGTGTACGTTCCATATAAATGGCTCGGCAAACCACGTTAGCACACCTTCTGTGGCGCTGGGAGAAACAGCTTTTAAATTTATAGACGGATGTTAGATCAAGCCATACTTGTCATTCTTTACTCAGATGTGCGTAGATTACCTTCATTTTCGTGTTTCATTTCATGTTTTCTATTTACTTTCAGTTATCATATCGTATATTTGACGTGCGTTAGCGAAAAATAAACAATCGAAAGTTTGTGAACATGCGTGTCAGTCTTTTTTTTATTTCTTTCGTTTGTTTGTATAGCAGTCTCATGATGTCATGGCCTACTTGCCGACGAAGAAGAAAGCCAACCTGCCATAACCGAAGGAATGATCCGCTTTATGTTATGACACCCAATTATATACATGGGGACAACCACGCCACAGACGTTCACAGGGTTTCCAGACGGAATACCGAAACCAAAACTAACGACACAACATATATCCCCCCCCCCCTTAAACTTTCAGTGGGTTAGTAAGCTGTTAGTGGGTTAGTGCTGCAAGGTGCTTTGTACATTGACAACTCGCTCTCATAAGGGAAACATAAGGCAATAAAAAACAGTGACCGGTCAACAGCAGCAACTCAGCAGCAACTACTATTCTACATATAAAACCCATGATTCCATTCTCTCCCAACAAAAGAATTATCTCTACAAAATGTTCAAAACAACATAGACTATACGAGAAGAACAAAAAATAGTAGAGTGGTCACACATAGTCGCCGTAACGTTTCGGAAGTAGTCTTGCCCGTGGCGGTTGGACTCGAAAAGGAGCCGGACCCGGTTTCGGTTCAGGGAGGCCCGGGTCAGGAGTAGCCCGGTCGGCCCCACCAGCAGGAAGAGGCGCACCTGCTTGTGGCTCAGGCGTGTCTGGGTCGAGAGCAGCACGGGTGGCCACAGGAGCAGGTAGAGAGGTAGCCGCCGCTTGAGATGCATCACGAGCAGCTGGTAGCCCAGGGTTCCCCGGTGACGGGAACCTCAGTGTGTTAGCCTCTTGCGCTTTTCAGGTCTCTTCTGAACGCAGAGTACGGGGACCCGAAGGGACTTTGGCAAGCATAGATGCATTCCAGGTCCTGTCATCATCGAGGCGGAGAGAGGACTGTCCGCGCTTCCCCAGCACTTTGCGTGCACTGCCAAACGAGGAGTCTTCCTTGAAGGTGACGGAGGGCTTCCTCACCCGGACGAAGTCACCAACTGCGATATTGGTCTTCTTCGCGGCTCGACGAAAATCTGTCCACTTCTTGCTGCTCTCTTGGTTATGCTGCACCCGGAGACGCAGCTGACGAAGCTGGGTAGCTGGGTCCTTGATGGAGGAAGACGACGGGTGCCCAACGATGATGATATATGTTGTTTTGTGGCGCAAGGGCCAGCTATGGCCAAAGAGCGCCAAGACGTGGTGTACTGAGTGAGCAATGGTATGATCAATGACAGTGGATAGGTGTAGGGTGGCTGTAAAGGGACCTAAAATCCTGCGCACTAAAGGTGCGTAAAAGACAAAATACTAAGATCATGACAATGACGGGATAGGGGCGCAATGAATATAATATAGTATAAAAAAGTTGCAAGAGATACAAGGCACTACTGCCTCACAGGGACCCTTAGAAGCAAGGGCCTGGAGGAGAGTGCATTTCAAATATGCTGTCGCAGCGGCGTCCTCTGAAAGAGGATGCCACTACGAATCTCTCGGGCGAAAAACTTGCAAAATGTCGAGGTCGTTTAAAAAGGCTAAAACTGAATCGTGCGGAAATATCGGGTCATTATGTAAAAACATAGCTGGGTGAAGGGGTATACTCTCTTTATAGGCTTGAACAAAGTGCTTTTTTCTTTCAGGTTCTATTAATGGACACTGTACTAGAATGTGAAGTACAGTAAGTGCTTCCCCGCATCTAGTACAGGTTGGTGGTTCGCCTCCAGACAGCAGGTAATTATGCGTGCTGTAAGTGTGTCCTATTCTGAGCCTACAGAATAGGACATCATTTATTCTAGATTTCGTGGTCGATGGCCAGTTTCCTAAATGGGGCTTAATTAAATGGAGCTTGTTATGAGTCTGGCCGTCCCACAAACGCTGCCAATGGACTCGAAGTCTCTTGCGTAGATATGGCTTCATATCATGAACAGGGACGGGCATAGATGTCTTGCCAGCTTTTGCCTCCCTGGATGTGGCAAGCTGGTCTGCCAGTACATTTCCCTCGATGTCTCGGTGTCCTGGCACCCAGCACACCACAACATGATGCCCAGATGCATAAATACTACATATGAATGAATAAAGCGATACTATTACGGGATTTTTGTGCCTTTTAAGAGATTTTAAAGCTTTTACAACGCTCAGCGAGTCTGTGTAGATGATTGCTTTGGGTATTTTAGAGTCCTTTATATGTTTAAGAGCCGACAGTATTGCATAAGCCTCTGCTGTAAAATTGCTCGTTTGTGGGTGCAGGGCGTCGGCATCTGAAAATGATGGGCCAACCGCTGCATAAGAGACGCCAGCATGAGACTTTGATGCATCGGTGTAAAATTCCGGACAGGAGTATTTATGCTGCAGTTCAAGGAAGTGCATTCGAATGTGTGCAATGGGGGCGTGCTTCGTAACATGTAAAAAGGACAAATCACACTCTACAATCTGCCACTGCCACGGTGCGACCTGTATAGTGGGTGTCATTAGACGATGTTCAAAAAGTGGGACATCCATTTCCTCAGCCAGACTTCTCACACGCAACGAGAAGGGCTCTCTTACTGCAGGGTGGTTATGAAAAAGGTGGGAGCTGGACAAATCATTTACGGTGGAATATGAGGGATGTTCACTGTTTGCGTTCACTTTAAGGAAATATATGAAAGCTGTGTAGGTCCTCTGCAAGTGGAGGGACCACTCATTGGATTCCACGTAAAGGCTTTCTACAGGGCTTGTCCTAAAGGCACCTGTAGACAAGCGAATACCTAGATGGTGGATGGGGTCCAGCATCTTCAACGCGGTTGGGGTGGCTGACTGATAAATTATGGCCCCGTAGTCTAGGCGTGTTCGTATGAGGCTTTTATACAAGTTTAGGAGACATTTTTTGTCGCTACCCCATGTAGTGTGTGACAACACTTTTAAAATATTCATTGTTTTCATGCACTTGTTTTTTAGATATTTTAGGTGTGGTATGAATGTCAGCTTTGTGTCAAGAATTATGCCTAAGAATTTATGTTCCGTTTTTACAGGTAGACTCTGTCCTTGCAGGTGAATGTCGGGGTCGGGGTACAGTCCTCTCTTTCGAGAAAAAGGACGCAGGTGCTCTTTTGTGGATTTAGGCAGAACCCATTCTCGTCTGCCCATTTAGCCACCTTGTTCAGACCAAGCTGAACCTGCCGCTCACAGATGGCAAGGTTGCACGATTAAATCCAATCTGTACATCATCGACGTACGTTGAATAAAACATGTTGCGTGGCATGCATAGACGCAAGGAATTCATTTTTATAATAAAGAGAGTGCAACTGAGCACCCCACCCTGCGGCACTCCGGTTTCCTGCACAAAAGGTCGCGATAAAGCATTGCCAACTCGAACACGGAATGTGCGATTCAGCAGATAACTTTCAATCACATTTAGCATATTACCACGTATACCAAAGTGGGAGAGGTCTCTCAGTATCCCAAACCGCCATGTGGTGTCGTAGGCCTTTTCCATGTCTAGGAATACAGACAGAAAGAACTGTTTGTGAACAAAAGTTTCGCGTATCTGCGCCTCAATACGTATCAAATGGTCAGTGGTGGATCGACACTCGCGAAAACCGCACTGGTATGGGTCAAGTAGTTTGTTTGATTCTAGGAAATGTAGTAGGCGACGGTTTATCATTTTTTCGAAGATTTTGCAGAGACAGTTAGTTAGTGCTATAGGCCGGTAACTCGAAACAGACGATGGATCCTTGCCCTGTTTCAGGATAGGGATCACTATGGCCTCTTTCCAGGCAGACGGGATCTCACCGGAAGACCATACAGTGTTGTAGAGGGAAAGGAGGGTTTTCTGTGTTTCATTGGGAAGGTGCTTCAGCATTTCATATATTACACGGTCAGCTCCTGGAGCAGAATTATTGCAGCAGTTTAGTGATGCCTGTAGCTCAGCTAATCTTAATGGCTCGTTATATGGCTCGTGTTTTTTTGCATTTTCGTTCCAGCTTCTGTCCTTCTATTCTGGCTTTATATCGTTTAAACGTTTCGGAATAGTGCGATGAGCTGGACACTAGTTGAAAATGTGCGCCCAGGAGGTTCGCTTGGTCTTCCAAGCTGTCGCCCTGTGTGCTTACCAAAGGGAGTGAATATGTTTGTCGTCCTTTTACCTTATTTACCCTGTTCCAGACTTTGGATTCATCTGTATACGAGTTTATACCTGATAAAAACTTCTGCCAGCTCTCTCTTCTGGCCTGTCGGCGCGTTCTCCTGCCTTCGGACTTTACCTTCTTAAAATTCATAACATTCTCCGCAGTAGGAAAATCACGTAACAACCCCCACGCTTTGTTCTGTTTCTTGCGAGCGTTCCTACATTCGTCGTTCCACCATGGGACACGGCGTTTGCATGCCACACCACTTTATTCGGATATGCATTTAGAGGCGGCATTAATTATGAAGGTAGTGAAATACTCAACAGCAGCATCAATTCCTAACGAGGAGATGTGAGCCCAGGAGATGCTCCTAGTAAGAGTTCGAAATTTCTCCCAATCGGCTGTACGAACCCTCCATCGAGGGGCTTGTGGTGAAGACTCATTTTCTTGGTTGTTCTAAGTAGTATTGGGAAATGATCGCTCCCGTAAGGATTTTTGATGACTTCCCATTTAAGTTCAGAAAATAGAGACGGGGAAGCTATGCTAAGGTCAATAGAAGAAAAGGTTCTGTTTGCGATACAGTAAAACGTAGGTTCCTTCTTATTCAGGAGACACGCGCCAGAGGAGAAAAGAAATTGTTCAACAAGACGACCTCGCGCATCGATACGAGAGTCGCCCCACAGACTACTGTGCGCATTGAGATCGCCAAGAACAAGATAAGGTTCTGGCAATTCGTCTATAAAGGACTGAAATTCATGTTTGTGTAAATGGTAATGTGGGGCTATGTAAAGCGAGCAAATGGTTATGAGTTTGTTTAGAAGAACAAGTCGAACTGCCACTGCTTCAAGGGGCGTTTGTAGCTGCAAACGTTGACATGCTATGTTTTTGTGAATTACAATGGCAACGCCTCCTGATGATGCGAGAGCATCATTGCGATCTTTACGAAACGTAACATACTGTCGGAGAAAGTTCGTATGTTTGATTTAAGTGCGTTTCCTGTACACACAGCACTTTCGGATTGTGTTGGTAAAGAAGTTCTTGGATATCGTCGAGGTTCCTAAGAAGGCCTCTTACGTTCCACTGCATAATTTTCGTGTCCATAATGAAGTTAAATTGGTGCTGTGTGTACGAAACGAAACGTGTTTTAGCCTACAGAGCCGTTTGCGGCTCTGTAATTTTGGTTTTGTCTTTTCTAGAGCGGTCCAAAGAATTTGGCCGTTCTTTAGGTGCTGGCTGCACCACCTTGCTTGGAGTAGTGTCCATAGTCTCTTGCGAAGCGCTGGACACTCGCTCTAACGAGCGATGTGTACGTCGAGTAGCCTTCGCCTCGAGGGACGAAGGCTGTGGCCTCACCAGCCCGGAGGCCGATGGGTCCTCCTTAGCCTCTGAGCTGCGATGGCTGCTGCCAGCGCTTGTGGAGGCCTCGGGTGTGACCGATTTCGAGAGGGGCAGGGCAGCCTTAGCTGCTCCCACCATGGGGGCGGGTGGCAGTCCCCTCAGTACGCTGCGCGTGCCTTGGGCGACCGCCGGGGTCCGTCGTGATGCTGCCCCCTGTTGCACCACTTCGGCAAAAGAAGTTTTCATTGAAAATGAAGGTGAAAGACGCTGTCGTGCTTCCCTGAAACTGATGTTCTCTTTGTCTTTGATAGTGATTATCTCTTTTTTCTTTCTTCCAGGCTGCGCAAGATCTGGAATATGCGGGGTGGTTGCCATCGCAGTTCGCGCAATGGGCCTCAGCAGTACATTCATCAGCAGAGTGATCTTTTGTAGCGCATTTCGCACAGGTTATTGTCCTCGGCAGCTTTGAGAGGCATGGCCAAACCTCTGACATTTGTAGCAGCGTCGTGGATTTGGAATGTAAGGTCTTACACGCAGTTTGAGGTAGCCCGTTTCTATTGCATCCGGGAGTGTGCTAGAGCCAAATGTAAGTACTATGTGTTTGGTTGGTAATTCTTTGTTGTCGCGCCTGATTTTTATGCGTTGTACATTTATAACGTTTTCTTCTTTCCATCCATTCAGGAGTTCTTCGTCAGTCAAATCCATGAGGTCGTTGTCTGAAACCACACCCTTGACGGTGTTCATTGTTCGTTGTGCGCTGACAGATATGGTTTTATCGCCAAATGCCACCAGGTTTGTGAGTTTCCCGTACTGCATTTTGCTTTTTACTTCAATCAGAAGGTCACCACTAGCCATCTTGGTGGCTTTGTAGCCACTTCCAATGACCTCCGTGAGACATTTTGACACTAAGAAGGGTGAGATGTTTGTCGCTTTTTTGTCAGTGTTTTCACAATGAATCACGTGGAAATGTGGGAAAGTTTCAGTGGTCTTTGCGAAGAATTCAAGGATTCATCGGTGCGCCCTCTTTTAAAAAGAGGGCGATCAGGGAGTTTGGGGTATGAGGATGCCATACAGATTAAAATGATTTCGGCAGCGGTGCCAGCCGCCCACCGTGGAGCCCAACAAGGGGACGCGACAGGGTTGTTATGAACAAGACCTGCCAACGCCAGCTGTACACAACCACTATAACCAAATATGATATAACCAAGGTTGGCTATCTCACACAAGGTTAACCCTAGCTGCCTGGAAAAATCAGAAGTTCAGAAGTGAGAAGGAGACAGGAAAGATTGAAAGTGAGAGAAAAAGACGAAGATTGAAGAGGAGCACAGGAAAAGGCAACTACCGATTTCCCCCGGGTGGGTCAGTCCGGGGGTGCCGTCTACGTGAAGCCGAGGCCAAAGGGGTGTGTTGCCTCTGCCGAGGGGCCTTAAAGGTACAAACACCCGGCTTCGGCTCAACCCCCAGGATCCCCTTTTCCCCGGACACAGCTAAGCCACGCACGGTTAAACGCGGGAGGGTCCGACCCTAATGTGCTCGGGTCCGTGGTGTCGCAACACACCAAACGCCTGCTGACGCAGACGCCCCTGCGGGGGTGCCCAACGACATCCATGCGTGTTCTCGGCAGCCTTCTATGCAGCAACGGAGCCGCAGTGACTCCCGTGGTCGCGTGTGGTGTGCACCGGTAGATGCCAAGGTATTGGATGACCGCTGCAGGCGGAGTGGTGGATGTTCCAGCAAAGCTGTCTGCACGAAGTTCTGGAAAACACGGTTGAATCGTTCTACAAGTCCATTCGCCTGGGGGTATCGTACACCGAAGAGTGCGAGAGGCGAAAGACATGATCCTTTAGGAAATGGTTGAATTCTCGGGAAAAAAACTAAGGGCCGTTGTCGCACACAATCTCGTCGGGGTAGCCTTCTCGAGAAAATACTGAGAGCAGAAAGATAGTGCGCGTCGACACCTTGCTGCAAAACTGTACTTCAGGCCACCTGGAGAAGTAGTCTACGAGGGTGATAGCGAACCTGCAATCGTGCGGCGCTCTTTCCATGGGACCGACGATGTCGATGGTGACCTTCTGCCACGGACGCTCTGGCAGGGGCACAGGTTGCAGCGGAGTTTCTGCAGTCTTGGCACTGTTGTCTGCAGCCTAGCTGGCAGGCTATGCAGTTGTGGATGGCAATTTGCACTTGCTTGTCCATGCCAGGCCACCAAAAACGTTCTCGTAGTCGCACCCTGGTGCGAACTGTCCCAGGGTGGTCTTCGTGCGTGGTGGAAATCAGCTGTTGGGTAAGAGAAGGAGGAACTACGAGCTGTTCCCCACCCAAAAGCAGGTCGTCGACCACAGACAGTTAATCGCGCACAGCGAACAATGGCTGAAGTTCACCCGGGATGGACTTGTGGGGGGGGGGGGGGGCAAGATGATGCGATGTAAACCTTGACTTGCTCCAAGGGTAGCATATTCACGCAGGAACTGCTGGAACTGTTCTTTGGTGAGGCAGAGTGGAGCAATTAAAGATACAAGCTCTTCGTTGAACGAAGCATCTCCCTGCGAAACAGACACTGGAAGGCGGGACAGTGCATACGCAACTTGATTACCTGTCCCCTTGCGGTATTCCACCGTATAGGTGTAGCGCAGAAGACGCTCTGACCAGCGTGCAATGCTAAGGGGGACCGTGAACGTGACTTCCTTAGCCTTGAAACGACATAAGGGAGACTAAAGCTTGGTGGTCCGTACGAAGTGTGAAGCGCCGTCCCCAGAGGTATGTATGCCCACGCTCGCAGGCCCAGACACACGCGAGTGCTTCTCGTTCACCAACTGCATACTTCCTCTCTAGTGGGGAGAGTGTGTGAGATGCGAAGGTGACTGTGCATAGCTGGCACCCATCCATTTGTTGGAGAACGGCGCCAACACCGCAGTCAGAAGAATCCGGGGAGACAACCACCGGAAGAGTGGGATCAAATATCTGAAGTATTTTGCTGGATGGCAACAGGAACTTGACCTTCCGAAAACTAGCGTCGACGGCATCACTCCAGATGAAGGGTTGATTCTTGCGGAGCAGTGTGCGCATCGGATCCACGACTCCAGCAAGGCTGGGAACAAACTTGGCGTAGTACTCGACTAGGCCGAGAAACGAACGCAAACCAGCGGCATCAGTGGGGGCGGGAATGTCCAGGATAGAATCCACTTTCTCTGGCAGCGATTACATGCCTTGGGCAGTGAAACTGTGGCCAAGAAAGACAATTCTTCGCCGCAAAATGTGCACTTGTGATTGAGCTCGAGTCCAACTGCCTTGATGCGGCGGAGAACAGCAGCCAAGTTCTATAGGTGCTCTTGGGCGGTCTTGCCGAACACAATGGCATCGTCAATGTAGAATAGAACGCCGGAGCACCCTTTGAGAATCTGCGACATCAACTGCTGGAAGGCTGCGGGGGCAGACGCCAGCCCAAAGCCTACCCGCTTCAAACTGAACAGTCCGTCGTGAGTCACGAATGCTGTCAAGTCTCAGCTCTCTGGATGCAGCAGAACCTGGTGGTAGGCGTATGCTAGATCCATCTTGGAGATCTAGCTTGGGATCCAGCTTGGTAGTGGCACCGACGAGGCTGTTCATGGGCTCTTCAGTGCGAGGACGCGGAAAGCTGTCGGTGATGATTGCTTTGTTAGGCCCCTTGAGGTCAACACAGAGTCGAATGTCGCCTTCCGTCTTCCTTACCACGACGATGGGGGACACCCATTACGAGTCATTAACGCGCTCTATGACATCCAGTTCTTCCACCCGATGGATCTCTTCCGAAACTTGAGGTCGGAGTGTCAGCGGGAGCCTAGAGGCGCCGAAGTTTCGATGCCACAGGAGGGACCGCGACACGGATCTTGATCCGCTGGATGAAACCCTTGGCGCGACCAAGGCATGGGGCGAAGAAGGAGCCGAACTAACTAGACAGGGTCTTTGGAAGAGGTTTGCGTGGTGAAACTTGGCGCGGGCCTGAGAGATGGGCTGCGTCGAATGTCGCTGTCATGGTCGATGTCTCGAAGCAATGAAGAGACGACCCTTCAATGTGCAGGTCCAAAGCCTTGATCGCATCAATTCCAGGGATGGATGTGCCTTTCGGCACAACGTAGAACAAGAGGTACGCCGTGCGTCCCTTGAACGTGACTTCCGTGAACAGGCAACCACGTAGGGGAATCGAGAAGCTTCCCTTGCGGAGCGGAAAGAACTGAGAACGACAGGAATCTGGTCTAGTTGGTAAGGATTCATAATGCAAAAAAAGGTAAGGGGACGTGCAGACATGGACACAGGAGAAGAGAAGTGGACAACACGAACGCCGACTATCAACTGAAGGAAGCGCTGGGGTGAAAAAAGAAAGAAGACACAAAACTCATCTGCGCATGCTCTGGAATGGTAGCACCACGTGTCAATCGGGTACACGTGCCGGTCTACGTGAGATATAACTGTTGGGGCATTTCATCTCTTTCTTATGTAAGGTAATCGAAGGCTGACTACGTACGCACTTCCACCATTATTGATATGCCAAGCCTCGACCATTAGACGCATATCTTCATTCTTATGCCTATACAATATCCCGCATTCATCTAACTCGGGCATGCAGTTACAATCTTGGCAGTCTTGGCAATGTAAGGAAAGATTGAAAGGCGATCCACCGGTTAACGACCTTTTATGTTCCATTACCCTCTGACTGATACAGCGCTCTGTTTGCCCTACGTAGGAACGGCCACAGCTAAAGGGAACTTTATATATCACACCCATACGACAGTCAGTAAAATTGTTGCTCTTGATGTGCTTCACTGGACAAATGTCTGTTCTGTTTTGATCTTTCACCTCTTCCTTTTTTTCCTCTGCATGCACGGCAGCGCATATCTTACCTAGCTTATTGGAGCTAACCAGAGCTACGGATGGACAACGGACGCCGAAGGACAAGGCTCGGCCCTAAGGTGATTCGCCTCTAAAACACCGCCCAATTAAGCACTCCGCACAGGTCGTTAACCAGCAAAGCTGAAACGTGCAGCCCCGGTGTTTAGCAGTGGGTTAATCAAGATGCTTTATTCAAGCGTTTCTCAATTATTGGTTACATGTTTGTGGACCGCAAGCGCCAATGGCGGGTGGATGCTGTTAACCACGACGCCAAGCTAACTCGAAATATCGAACGCATGCGACCACGGCGAGCCGAGGAGCCGGCGTTGCGGGCAGAGCAGGTACGACTCAGAGAACGATGTAACTGACGGCGCACACAATGGAGACGTTTAGCGAAACATGGGACAAACAGTTTTTCGTTTCGCCAAGCCATATACAGCTTTCGCTGTAAAAACCGATGGACGCAGCCGGGCGTACCGTGTGCCAGCTAGCGTTGAAAATGCGCGAACCCGAAACCGAAACAGGAAGTGTGGTTCAGGTGTTGATGCCCACTCCTTGGCGTCTGCTGTATGGGAGTGTCCGCTCTTGTAGAATTCCTTTCTTTATGCCTCGGCTTTTCTACATGACTCGTCGAAGGACCCACCGTAACCGACGGTGCCCGCGTGCCTTCCAGAAAGTACTAGACAATCGCGCCGTGTACACAGTCAGATTGCAGAAGGTTCGGTGACGACAACGGATAGGATCATCGATAACATTCGAGAAACTTTCCATACATGCAGGCGCGTCCTGCGCCGAGCGATAACGTTTAAAATTTGTTAGCCAGTAAAACGCGGTCATCGGAGAAAGATAAACAAGTACACGTGTCAAAATGTAGGAGTTCTTTGCAAGTTGGAAGTGCCGAATAGGGAAAGGCCGTCATTGAAGGCTCTTTCGCAGTGAAGAGCATCGGCTGCTTCTAGGAAGCGTCAGTCGTCATGCATGAAATTAGTTAGCTGTCGTCACTGTGCACCTAATTTCTTGCGTGTTTTACTCATGGTATAAATAATTTCCAAAAGAACAGAATTTTCCCCCACGCAGTCTAAAATTTTATTACAATGATGAGGGTATAAACCTCTTTGAAACGGTGCTATGGCCCACGGTTTCTGAGCTGGTTCCTTTAACCGAGAAAGATAAACAAGCATACTTGTCAATATCTAGCTTAGTTCGCTAATTAACTGTTTTATGCCGTCAGCTACCTTACTTAAGATAGTGCTCGTTAATTAATCTGCGACATAAGTTTCGCAGCCATCTCTTGCTATTCTCCACAGCATATCCAATTACGTACCTGATGCTGTATTTCAGACTCAAAGCATCGCACCAGGCTAACTGCTTCCACATTTATCGTTGGATGGATACTGTGACATTTTATACCAAACATGCTCCAGTAATCCTGCGCCATTTGATGCATGAATCATCATCATCAGCAGCATATTCATGTCCACTGCGGGACGAAGGCCTCTTCCTGTGATCTCCACTTAACCCTGTCTTGAGCTAGATGATTCCGACTTACCAATGAGAAATGTGAAAACACAGTATACTCTAGTCAATGCAAAAGTAGGGAAAAAGCAGGCTGGTGAGCAAGCAATTGGCACAACTACGGCATCGGTTATAGGAACACTAGAGGAGATATAGTTGGTAGAATTCGCGGAAAGGAATAGGCTCCGAATAATGAATACCTTCTTCAGGAAGCGCAACAACAGGAAGTGGACCTGGAAAAGCCCGAATGGAGAAAAAAAGAATGAAATAGATTTCCTACTCTCTGCCGATCCCAGCATAGTGCACGATGTAGAAGTGTTAGGTAAGGTAAAATGCAGTGACAATAGATTAGTATGGTCTAGGATTTCTCTCAATTTGAAGAGAGAAAGATCGAAATTAGTCAAGAGGAAACCGGGAAACCTAGAGGGAGTAAGGGTAAAAGCAGACCAATTCAGGCTGGTGCTCGCAAACAAATATGCAGCTTTAAAACAGGAAGATAAAGACAACATAGATGTAATGAATGAAACCGTAACTAGACTGATCTCAGAGGCATCAATTGAAGTGGGAGGTAAAGCACGAAGGCAACCAGTAGGTAAGCTCTCCCAAGTAACAAAGGACCTAATAAAGAAACGGCAATGCATGAAAGTGTCAAACTCGATAAATCAGATAGAATTCGCTGAACTGTCAAACTGATCAATAAATAGAAAGTGAGGAATATCCGAAATTATGACATGGAAAAGATTGAGGAAGCGGTAAAATATGGACGCAGCATGAAATCAGTGAAAAGGAACTTGGCATAGGACAAGGGAAAATGTATGCTCTGAAAGATTAGCAGGGTAACATCATCAGCAATTTCGAATGACATAGTAAAAACAGCGGAGGAATTTTATACTGACCTATACAGTACCCAGAGCAGCCAAGCTACTTTCATTGGAAGTAAAGATGAACAGGATACAGAGGCTCCTTCTACATAACTAGCGATGAAGTTAGAAGGGCCTTGCAAGACATGACCAGGGGAAAAGCTGCGAGAAGAGGAATAACTGTCGATGTAATAAAAGATGGAGGAGATATCACGCTTGAAAAGCTTGCGGCCATTTCTACGCATTGTACGAATCACCCTCATCTGAAGATGTTCAGGACTCCGCGTTCTCAAGCACCTTCTCTGGCTTCACCAGTCGGACACTGCTCTTCGGTAAATGATAATGATGATGATTATGATGATCTAACGTCTTTGGCACATACCCATTCACGGGGATTAGTCTTGAGTCGGGCAGATTGTACAGGTGTGCTAAGTGAACAAATTTGAAAGTCAAGAATTTTGATTAATAAATCAAAGCAAGTAAAATCCAAGACAATTCAGTTGACAGTCATTCAATAACACAAAATAGAGAAAGAAAATATACATAGTATTTTTAAATGAGGCAGTAAGAGAAGAATTAAATTAATACTACAATTAACAATGAAATCGGTTTGATTCAACTATGAATTTCTCTCTGACGGTGCATACATCCCTGTGTCAGTGTCCAAGCACGAAGCTCCGAAATACCGCAGTACCGGAGAGTTCAATGTCAGGCCGAGCTGTCACATTGTAATTTGCAAAGTCCTTTTTCTCAGAGAGAAGAAACGCCAGCAGTCCAGTAAGTTATGTTAAATCGTTTCTAATGCGTGGCAGAAATGGCACAAAGGGGAAATTGCCAGACCAGACTGGTGCATGTATAAATTTGCATGTATAAATTGGTTTTGCTGGCTCGCCAAACTCACAGAACTGCACGTGGCAGAAAATACCACGTCCATGAGATGTCGCGCGATTCCCGAACGGCCCGCCACTCCGTCCAAGAGCAGCTGCATCGGCGAATCCAACGCTCGGCCTTTGCTTGGTTTCTCCACGGCCACGCGCTTGCGTTTTCGCAAGAAACCGCAGCGCCGTCTGTCGGGCGCCGTTTTCTCTCCGAAACAGTAAAGGGTGCAACGTCACCACTCTCCGCTGGAGGGCGAGTTATTTGAACGGCGCTAAAGGTATGTCGACCTTTCAGACACGATTTCTCCTACACTAAGTCTTTCTGGCAGATGACAAGCACTGCGAGATTACT